>NC_092873.1:408234193-408537223 GCF_028372415.1 Notamacropus eugenii
GTCTACAACAACCTTAAAGTTGATAATCATAACCTCACCACCAGTGGTCTCCAAACTTCTCTGATCCCTTCCCCTCACCCCCTACTTGGCACAGTGCCTACCACATAGCAAATGCCTAATAAATGCATTTTTAGTCATTCAAATACATGTATACTTAATTATAAATTATATGTACTACTACTTTGATAATTATGTATATTATAAAACAAATAGAAATTTTAAAAGGATGAGATGAAGATGAAATAATACTTGGTCCTTGAGGCAACAGGAGGCCACTAGCACTTACTGAACTGTACTAGGGTAATGTTTCAAAAGAAGGAAAGAAGAGAAGGAAGAAACCTACTCTCCTGTTCCGGAGCATGGGATTATGTTGATGAGTACGACGGCCTCTTCTAGCCCTTCCGAGTTCAAAAGTTCTGCCTGTTCTTCCAGTTTCATGCAATAAGCAAGAGACTGGAGCCAGACATGAGCAGATCCTAAATGAATGGCCTCCACAGGATCCCAGAATGGGTCGTCTTCTTGAGCTACATGGATGTCTTCTCCATCCAGAAAGTGCTGGTAAATTTCCTCCATTAGGTATTTCCTGTTAATGAACTTGGCTTTAGACCACATCCACACCTGGAAAAGCAAAGTAAGATCAGTAACATTGTAATAGATTTTTTTTTTAGCTCTTTTTATCCTAACTGGATGAATGTAATGTTCTCAGGTAATCAGGCCTGGGAGAGTTGTTAAGTCGTTCAGTTGCGTCCAACTCTTTTTCACCTCCTGGATCGTGTTGTCTATCTAGTTTTCTTGGCAAGGATACTGCAGTGCTTTGCATTTCTTTCTCTAGCTCATTTTACAGATAAGGAAATGGAAGCAAACAAAGGTAAAGTGACGTGGCCAGGGTCACACAGCTAGGAAGTGAAGCTAAATTTGAACTCAGGCCTTCTTGACTCCTAGTCCAGCTCTCTTACCACCTGTGTTACTTAGCTGCCTCTGAGTAGGCACTTCATTGTATTTGCTGAATTCAGTTGAATGAATCAGGACAGTGGAATGGGTGATCAGTTTACCAAGATCAAGCTACTATTACAAGGTCATAAGTAGGAAGTGTGCTGTGTTGTTAGTCAACTTAATCTCTTGCATCTACCTGATGCAATGGCAGGCCAGGCTTAGTGATGCAGTCTGTGATCACTAAGGGAAGGCCACAGGGCTCAGAATCTGAATCTTGCATCATTCGCATGATGTCCAAACAACTGAACTCACACCCACACTTGGAAAATGCAGTTTTAGATTAACACATCCCAAAACACATACATCTGGAAGTGAAAAAGAGCAAGAGCTGACCATCTCAATCCCAAACCATTTCTCCTAGTCTTTCCAACAGTCCTAGCTTGCAGAACCTCCCACAGATGTGGTGCATGACTGCCGCAGAAAATTCATAAAAGTCACCAGTCATTTAGGAAGCTGCAGCGTTCTATGTGCAACTCAGAAGAAAATGTTTAAGAACTTCAGGAGTTCAGCAAGTTCGGAATTTTATGTTCTAATTGTGTCTTGTGAACAATCATTTGTACCCTTTTTTTCATTACAAATCACAACCGTCACTTTTTATTTTATTACTTATCACTGAAATTTGTGATTTTATCAGTGTAGATACAGCCTTCACAAGACCCACAGACCCTGTCTCCCCATGGAGACTGGTCCATGTTTCATCACAGGTTTCCCATAGAATCCTTTCTTTTGTTCTTGTACCTCTAGCGTCTTAGTGTACTTCCCAGGTTGCCCATAGGTTGTTGACTGGCTCTCGTTTCCTTTCCAGCCATTACTTTTCATGATGATTTTCCTTTATTTTGTACACATACAAGTTTCTAGAATATCGTGTCCGGTTGAAAGATTTTGAAAAGGGCCCAAAGAGCAGACCTAGAAGGGAAAGGGAGACTAGAGGACTATTCAACTGAAGAGAGAAGACAGAGCAAGTAGCTTCATAAGGCATCAGGTATATCAAAGCTATTATTTGATGGGGACTAGCTCTTCTTTTCTTCACTGAGGGATCAGGGACATGGTTCTAGAGCCAGAAGAGACCTTAGCAGTCATTGAGGCTAACCTCATTTTTCAAGTTGGAAAATTGAAGCATGGTGAGTTTAAATGCCTTGCACAGGGTCAGAATCACAGCATTTGTGAATTGGAAGGGGCCTTATCAGTCATTTAGTCCAACCTGTACTTGAAAGGAACCACCACTCTAGCATATCTGATAGATGATATAAATACCTATGACAAGTGAATAAATGTCTAAGGATGGAGTTTGAATCTAGACTTATATGACATATAAAAAAACAGCTTCTGGATTTTTAAAGTTGGAGTGAATTTGACAGGGTGCTTGGGTGCCTGTGCTTGGACCTCAAGCCTAAAATTACATTTCTCCCTAGCCTCAAAAAAAACCCAACACTATCCCAGGCAGTTTCTCCTTAGCCCAAGGACTGCCTGTCCTGGATCTCTCTTCCTGATACAGTATCCAGCTGCACCTACTGAATTTATTAGTCTGAACCAGCTGTGAACTGGCTGTGTACTGGGTCATCAAGTTATTTACTATTCACTGACTTAGTATCCTAGACTTAGACATGTGTATGCTCCCTTACATTTATCTTGTCCAACAAGACAATGATGGGGGCAGCCTGGGTATTTCTCAGTCAATCCTGTTAGTTGACTTAGTGATGTTTCAAGCCAAAAACCACACCTCCATGTAACCCCCACTTTGGGCCATTTCCCGATGAACTCTGGGTAAAATACCTTCACAGGTACATGTTCATTTAAGAACTAACCACTCTGTAACCACTCTGTAATCCCACCCTTAATCACCTAGTTAGCATATTTGGCACATGTTTTATTACAGAATATCCTATATAAACTTTAACACTACCCCTTTAAGGTTGCAGCTTCCCTAAGAACTCTTGCCTGCTGAAAAGCATAATAAATCTTTGCCACCTTGACCTCAGCAATGTTTGAGTCCCTCAATTCTTTCAGGACAGCCCACCCAGGGAACTCTAGTCTTGTGGTTCTTGTACCTTTCCAACTCTCATCAAGTTGACCAAGAAAATTGTACAATTTTCTCCATCCTCACCATTTTTTTCTCCACTGGATGCCAGTGGTTTATAACCAGTATTAACATCTGAAATAGTGGCACAGTGGATAGAGTGCCAGGTCTGGAGTCAGGAGGACTCATCTTCCTGAGTTCAAACCTAGCCTCAGACATATAACTAGCTGTGTGACTGGGCAAGTCACTTAACTCAGTTTGCCTCAATTTCCTCATCTATAAAATGGGCTGATCAAGGAAATGGCAAATCATTTTAATATCTTTGCCAAGAAAACTCCAAAAGGGATCACAAAGAGTTGGACACAATTGAAAAACAACCCAACAACAACCTTTCAAATAGACAAAAGAATAGGAAATGGGTAAAAAGCATTTGCTTCCAGGAAAACACTTTCTTTTTTCTGTTTTATTTTGTTAGGAGAGCTTCCTTTCTGTACTGGTTTCTTCTGAAATACAGATTAAACTCAGGTTTGTACTCCTTGCTTGGTCTTCCAAATCAGTCCCATTGTTCTGAATGTCTATTACATGGGACATCATGGTTTCTTTACCTTTTGAACAGATTCTTCAGTTTGTCTTTGTGTCACCATTTGTTCACCTACATTTGTTATTCTTTGCTTCCCATGGATGAGGGAAACATTTTCAGATGAAGCACATCACCTGCAAATGAATGTCCATGCCTTCCCCCCACACAGCCTCACCTCTTGAGTCTCTCTGTTGGTCACTTTCACTATGACTTCCTTCTGCAAATCATAACCTGTAGAATCAGCTGATGCCAGATTCTTCACTTTTAGCTCCAATTTAAGCCCCTGGAAAAGGAAACACTTTTCAAAAGGCTATTCTAACTTCATCAGTCTACAGGATACATTCTCTTATCATCTTCCACATACAGCTAAGAAATGAACTTTGTGATGTGTGCTGGCCTAAACAGTTTATTCCTGCTCAAGGGAATTGAAGGTGGTACATACGAACAGGTCAAACCCAAACTTCCTTCATGTTAGCACATCATGAGGATAGATCAGTCAGGTTCTACTTCTCACTCTGACATAAGATTAGCTGTATGACCTTGAACAACTTCCAGGGTCATGTGTCTTTAAAATGAGAGATTCTACTCAATGAGCACTAAGGTTTCTTTCAGTTATTATATATTACCTGATTAAACCAAGGATATTATTTTAATACCAACTCTAGTTTTATTCTATTTTTTGAGGCTAGATTTCCCTATCTTACCCAGACTGGAATTTCAGTGGTGGGGTCCACTGCTGATCATCGTAGAAGCCTGGACCCACTCCCTTGCTGGTCTGAGCCAAATCACACATGCTTAGGGACAATCTGGTGGCCCTTTCTCCACCTTCAAGGGTTTCTTAGCCTCACTGCTGCTCAGACTACCTGAATTCAAGCTATCTGCTCGCCTCAGCCTCCCCAGCTCTAGTTAAGAATCTCAGAAAAGGGATCACATTGATCAGCCATTCTAATGAACCTCTCTGAAGATGCTATGCTTCTATCAGGGTAGCAGTCGTGACACAGTCTTCATGGAAGTCAAGAGATTCTGAATCTGTGGGGTGTCTGTTTAAATTTAAAATATTGCTCCATGCTAAGTTCACTCTAATCCATGTGGTTTTGAATTGTCTTCTTTTTGGAGAGAGGAATCTATACAGATCTCACAGAATTACAGATTTAGAGGCAGTAAGGGGCTTGGAAGCAATCAAACTCAAACCTACTCATTTTACACGAGGAAACCAAAAGCTGATCAAGAGACTGGTCTAGGGTCACCCAGCTACTAAATATCTGAGGCAGGATTTGAATTCAGGTCTTCCTGACTCAAAGCCCAGTGCTGCTTTACCCTCTGTGGCACCTGTCTACACCTAAGGGTGCGTGTGTAAGCAAAAGATACACCCAGAAAGGGACTAACCAAATTAAAAGTACCAGGTATTTGAGGGGAAGTAAAGGGACACTGGTTGGGCTACACCAGCAATGCTAAATTACCTTCATTAGTTCTTCACTCATTTGATTTGCTTCTGCAACCAAGGGTATCAATTTAATATAATCCTGGAATACAGCCAGAACACTAGGATCAACTTTCCCACCTTTATTATTTATAGCACCTTTTAAGAAACAGAAATTAAATGAAAATTAATTGAACTTTCATTTATTATTTTTAATAGTATTTTTCCCAATTACATGCCAAGATAATTTTTAGCATTCATTTTTGTGAGATTTTTAAGTTTCAAATTTTCTCTCTCCCCTCTTGTGAAAATGATAAACAATTTGATATAGATTATACATGTGTTATCATGTAAAACATATTTCCCTATTAGTCACAGTTGTGAAAGAAACAGATCAAAAGGAAAAAACCATGAAAAAGAATAAAGTGAAAAAAATATGCTTCGATCTGCATTCAGAATCCATTAGTTCTTTATCTAGATTTGATAGCATCTTACTTCATGATCCTTTGTACTTGTTTTAGATCACTGTGTTGCTGAGAAAAGCTGAGTCACTCACAGCTGATCATCACACAATGTCACTGAGAGTGTGTACAATGTTTTCCTGATTCTACTTATTTCATTTTGCATCAGTTCATACAAGTCTTTCCAGGTTTTTCTAAAATCATTTCTTATTGCACAATAGTATTCCATTACATTAATACACCACAGCTTGTTCAGTCATTCCTCAATTGATGGGCCATCCCCTCGGTTTCCAGTATTTCCATGAAAAGGGCAGCTGTAAATATTTTTGCACAGGTAGATCCTTTTCCTTTTTTTATGCTCTCTGTGATACAGAGCTAGGACTGGTATTGCTGGATAAAAGGGTATGCACAGTTTTGTTGACCTTTGGGCACAGTTCCAAATTGCTGTCCAGAATGGTTGGATCAGTTCACAACTCCACCAGCAATACATTAGTGTCCCAATTTTCCCACATCCTCTTCAACATGTATCATTTTCTGTCATATTAGCCAATCTGATACATGTGAGGTCGTACCTCAGAGTTTTAATTTGCATTTCTGTAATCAAAAGTGATTTAGAGCACTTCTTCTCATACCTATAGATAGCTTTGATTTCTTCATCTGAACACTACCTGTTCATATTCTTTACATTCATCAACTGGGGAATGACTTGTATTCTTATAAATTCGATTCAGTTCTCTATGTATTTAAGAAATGAGGCCTTTATCAGAGATACTTGCTGTAAAGCTGCTTTTCTTCTGATCTTGGTTACATTGCTTTTGTTTGTGCAAAAACTTTTAAATTTAATATTTTATATTTTGTAATGCTCTCCATCTCTTGTTTGGTCATGAACCTGAAACTCTCTTAACTTCTCCTTTAAGGATTTGGAAGCTATACCACTTGGTGCATATATATTCAGTATTAATATTACTTCATTGTCTATGGCACCTTTTAGCGAGATGTAGTTTCCTTCCTTATCTCTTTTAATTAAGTCTATTTTTGCTTTTGCTTTGTCTGAGATCAGGATTGCTACTTTTTTTTTTTACTTCAGTAGAAGCATAATAGATTCTGCTCCAGCCCCTTATCTTTACTCTGTGTGTACCTCTCTGCTTCAAGTGTATTTCTTGTAAATAATATATTGTAGGACTGGTTTTTGATTCACTCTGCTATCCACTTCCATTTTATGGGAGAGTTCATCCTACTCACATTCACAGTTGTGATTACTAACTGTATATTTCTATCCATTTTTCCTCCTGTTTTTCCTCTCTTTCCTTTCACCCCTTCCTTCCTCAACAGTGTTTTGCTTCTGTCTACCACTTCCCCTGGTCTGCCCTCTCTTTCAGTCAGTCCTCACTCCCCCTTTCCTTAATATCCTCCCCTCCTACTTTCCTGCTAGGCAAGATAGATTTCAGTATTCAATTGACTGTATATATTATTCTGTCTTTGAACCAATAGTGATGAGAGTAAGATTCAAAAGATGCCCACTGCCCACCCTCTACTGTAATAGGTTTTGTGCATTTCTTCATGTGAAACAATTCACACCATTCTCTTTCTCCCTTCTGCTCCCAGTGTACTCCTCTTTCTCATACCTTCATTATTTTTATGTCATTCCCTCAGATTCACCTTATACCCATCTCTCCTCTGTCTCTGTATCTTCCTGTTAGCTGTACTATTCGTGGTACAATTTTTAAGAATCACAAATATCGTCTTCCCATGTAAGGATGTAAACAGTCCCACTCCATTGAATCCCTTATGTTTTCTTATCCTTTTTTATCTTTTTAGGCTTCTCTTGGATCCTGATATTGGAGATCAAATTTTTTGTTTCTGATCATATGAAATTCTGATCATATGAAACCTTGAAATCCTTCTATTTCACTGAATAACCATTTTTCTCCCTTTGATGTATTATGCTTAATTTCAGCAAGTAGGTGATTCTTGGTTGTAGTCCTAACTCCTTTGCCTTCCAGAATATCATGTTCTCCCATCATTTAATGTTGCAGCTGTTAACTCTTGTGTCATCCTGATTGTGGCTCCCTGAAATTTGAAATATTTCTTTCTGACCACTTGCAATATTTCTTCCTTGACCTGATGTAATGGTAATTTAAATGGGAAGATCTTTCCCATTCATTAATAGGTCCATGTGACCTGCCTGGGTCACATGGAAGTCTGAGTCACATGGAGCCTGCGGTGGGAGGAGTTTGCTGAATGGGTAGAAGAGAAAGGATGGAGCAGGAAGGGTAGAGCAGAGCTGAGAGGAGACTGGTCAGAAAGCAGTCAGAAGTGAGGGTGAGAAAGCAGGCTGGCTGACTAGCATGAGTGAGAGACCTTGTTGGTGATTTGTTTGAGAGAGCTAGTTTGTGGGAAGCCAAACAGAGGGAAGGCTTGGGGCTGGTGTTGCCCTCTGCATTGTTACTGTGTATATGATGGATTTGGCTTTCTGGTGTCTGCATAAATGTTTTTCTTCTGCCTTCTGTACTGAGAGTCTGATTCAGATCTGTGCCAGCATATTCACAGATGCTGTAGGCGCTCTGAATATCGTGTTAACGCTACACCTGATAGTTCTGTAATTTGGCTATCATGTTCCTTGGAGTCTTGATTTTGGGATCTCTTCCCTAAAGGGAGCAATAGAGTCTTTCAATGCCTATTTGGCCCTCTGGTTCCAGGAGATCAGGGCAGTTTTCCTAGATAATTTCTTGAAAGATGCTGTCTAGATCTTCCTTTTGATTACAACTTTCAGGTAGTCTGATGATTCTGATATTGTCTCTCCTGGATTTATTTTCTAGGTGAGTTGTTTTTTCCATGAAGTATTTTAAATTTTCTTCCACTTTTTTCATTCTTTTGAATTTGTTACTGATGGTTGTTGATGTCTGACAGTCATTAGGTTCCATTTTCCCAATTCCAACTTTTAAGGAACTGTTTTCCTCAATTAGTTTTTGTATTTTCTTTTCTATTTGACCAACCGTGCTTTTTGAGTTGTTTTCTTCAGTGGATTTTTGTATCTCCTTTTCCATCTGGCCCACTCTACTTTTTAAGCAGCTGTTTTCTTTTCCTAAGCTGTTGATTCTTTTTTCATAATTCTCTTGCATCATTCATTTCTTTTCCATTTTCCTCTACCTCTCTTACATGATTTTTAAGTTCCTTTTAGAGCTCTTCCATGAGTTCTTTCTGGGAATGAGATCACTCCTAGATTTTCTTTGGGGTTTTACCCACAGGTGTTTTGACATTGTTGTTCTCTTCTGACTTGGTGTCTTGATCTTCCCTGTCACCATAATAACTTGCTGTGGTCAGATTCTCTTTTTGCTGTTTTTTGCTCATCTTTTTTGACCTTTTTCCTTTCTTTTAAATTTGAGCTCTGCTTCCAGAGTGGAAGGGACACTATCTCTGGGGACACAGGCCCTGGTTGTTTACCTGGTACTGCATTGATGTTGCCCTGAGGCTCAGAGGGGACCCCTGTGTCTGGTGCTGTGCTGAGAGGTGCTGGCACTGCTGGAGGCCATAGTGGGTCTGGTAGCCTACCTGGTTCTGGGTCAGGGTCCTAGTGCTGGTGTCTGGTGTGTGCTGAGGCTGCTGGGGTGTTTGTGTGTTTCCCCAGCATAAACCAAAGCACAGCTGAGGCCCTGAGGCATGCTGGAGGCTGTCAGTTTGCTTAGACAAGGGACTCCTCCCAGAAATGCTGTCTTGATGGGGCTTCTCAGAGCACTGCAATTTCCAGTGGTGAAGGGAGGGATCAACCATACTGAGAATGGACAAAACTGGAAGTTTGTGTTGAAGGGATGGGGGTTGGGGGAAAAGCTTTGCAGACAGGGCTAAGGAAGACCAAAAAAGGGTATAGAGGGTAAAGGTCACAGTCAGAAATCTACAGTTTTGCAGAGACAGCCCACAGCTTGGGCACATACCTGTGGGCTGCCAAGTGGTGGCAAAAGACTCCCTCAGAGAGGACCTTGGGGGAAATCCCACTACTTCAGGCTTTTCAAGACTTTGATTCCTCCACTGGCTCAGCTGGGGGAGGTGGAAGGGGCAGAACAGATTATATGAGTCTGTAATGATTCACAGAGTGCTACTGAATACACTAATGAGTCCTGCTCCCTGAGCAAGCTGCTCAAGGACACCTCCAGTGGCCCCCGAGGGGTTGGGAGTCATTGATTTGAATCTCACTGCGCTGCTGTAGGTAGCCAGCAAGGTTGAACAGACTTCTTCTGTGCTATAAACAGACAGATGTTAGGGAGCTCATCTGAGAAGCTGAAAGGGAGAGAGGAGTCCATGGTAAGAAATGCCCACTCCTGAATACTGCCACGGTCCATTACCATCTGCCAGCTGCCATAGTCTATAGAGATGGAGGGTCTGGACAAGGAGTGGCCCTTTAATCTGGTTTTGGGGAAGTTGTCAGAATGGAAAGAGGATGAGGAACCAGAAAACTTGGCTTCCACAATCTCTTGATAGGAGGTCTGTTTGTCTTCTGATCACTGGGGTTGGTTCCAGGACACAGTCTGGACAGAAGATGTATGACTCTTGCTGCCTGTGTCTGTGCTTCTGTGGAGCTTGGGTCCATAGGTTCAGAGGGGAAGCTCCTAGTTGCTCTTGGGGAACTCAGTGACAAGAAGGAAGTTGTACTTAGTCTGGTTGTGCTACCCTGGACACCTCTTTTTCAGAACACAGAAGTCATCTAAGGGAAGCATATGTCCCTGGCTGGAAGGCTCTTGCCTCTCTGTGACTTCAGAGAAGTGAACTCCTCAGAGGTGATATGCTTCAAAAAACTGAAGCAGAAGAAAATCTCCTCTCCTTTGCTGAGTTGATCTACCAATGCTTATCCAAAAAGAAACCAGTCATAGGCCACAGTCAGATAGAGGATCTCAGCAGGCTTCAGAGTTGCATGGATCAGTCCCTTGGGAGATGAAGAGAGGTGTTTGCCTAGGCATTCGTAGGGTCATCTACCCATTTGCCTGGGGCTACACTGAAGTGCATGGAGGTCTGGTCGCTGGAGCATGTGGCAGTTTTCAGAGTCGGGAGTTTGTCAGTTCCCCTGACTATGCTAAAGCCCATAGGGGAACCTGGTGTTGGTGTTTGCCTAGTCTCCTGCACTAGGTCTGCTGAGGTGGGGATTGTTTCTGGCTTGCTGGGATGTATCCTGTCCTGAACTGAGCTCCCCAATCTTCCAAGTTTTTTGGGTTCAAAGATTGTTTCATCTGACTCTGCTGGTTCTAGGGTTCCATGATTTGTTTTGGGGTGCTGTTTTATGGTTGTTTGGAGGTAAATATGGGAGAGTTACAGGGATTTACTGCTTACTCTACCATCTTGGGTCCTGGAAGTCAGTGAACTTGCATTTAGCAAGTGTCAGAGTTCAAAAGACTTATTCATTCATTCATTCATGTATGCCAAGAGGATCTGCCAAGTGAAAGGCTGTTACCTACTTACTCCCAGAGAGACAAAGATGCCTAGAGCACTGGTCAAGGTGCCTACTGTTTAATAGTAATTTTCTGATCAAGATACTATATACTTTTGCCCAACTTTATGCCCACAAATTCGATAATCTAAACGAGATGGATGAATATTTTAAAAAATACAAATTACCCAGATTAACAGAAGAGGAAGCTGAATACTTAAACAACCCCATCTCAGAAAAAGAAATTGAACAAGCCATCAATGAACTCCCTAGGAAAAAATCTCCAGGGCCAGATGGATTCACAAGTGAATTCTATCAAACATTTAAAGAACAGTTAATTCCAATACTACATACACTATTCTTGAAAATTGGGGAAGAAGGAGTCCTCCCAAATTCTTTCTATGATACAAATATGGTTTTGATACCCAAACCAGGAAGAGACAAAACAGAGAAAGAAAATTATAGACCAATTTCCCTAATGAATATAGATGCAAAAATTTTAAATAAGATTCTAGCAAAACGAATACAGCATCTTATCACGAGATTAATACATTATGATCAGGTAGGATTCATACCAGGACTACAGGGCTGGTTCAATATTAGGAAAACTATTAGCATTATCGATCATATCAACAACAAAGCTAACAAAAACCACATGATTATCTCAACAGATGCAGAAAAAGCTTTTGACAAAATACAACATCCATTCCTACTAAAAACATTGGAGAATGTAGGAATAAAGGGAACTTTCCATAAAATAATAAGCAGTATCTATCTAAAACCTTCAGCAAGCATTATATGCAATGGGGATAAGCTAGATGCATTCCCAATAAGATCAGGGGTGAAACAAGGTTGTCCATTATCACCACTATTATTTAATATGGTACTAGAAATGTTAGCTGTAGCAATTAGACAAGATAAAGATATCCAAGGAATTAAAATAGCCAAAGAAGAAACTAAGTTATCACTCTTTGCAGATGATATGATGATTTACCTAGAGAATCCCAGAGATTCAAGTAAAAAATTACTTGAATTAATAAACAACTTTGGCAAAGTTGCAGGGTACAAAATAAACCCACACAAATCTTCTGCATTCCTATATATTAGCAACAAAGTCCAACAGCAAGAGATAGAAAGAGAAATCCCATTTAAAGTTAGGGTAGACAGTATAAAATACTTAGGAGTCTACCTGCCAAAACAAACCCAGGGATTATATGAACACAATTACAAGACACTTTTTGCACAAATAAAGTCAGATTTAAGTAAGTGGAAAAACATTAGTTGCTCATGGGTAGGCCGTGCTAATATAATAAAAATGACAATTCTACCCAAATTAATATACTTATTTAGTGCCATACCAATTAAACTATCAGACAATTACTTTCTAGAGCTGGACAAAATAATATCAAAATTCATTTGGAAAAACAAAAGGTCCAGAATATCAAAGGGACTAATGAAAAGAAATGCTTGGGAAGGTGGCCTAGCGCTACCAGACCTCAAACTGTACTATAAAGCAGCAATTATCAAAACCACTTGGTATTGGCTAAGAAACAGAGAGGTAGACAAGTGGAATAGACTTGGCACTCAAGATGCAGTAGGCAAGGAATATAGCAACCTTCTGTTTGATAAACCCAAGGACCCCAGCTTCTGGGATAAGAACTCATTGTTTGACAAAAATTGCTGGGAAAACTGGATAACAGTGTGGCGGAAATTAGGCATAGACCCATACCTGACACCGTACACAAGAATAAAGTCCAAATGGGTACATGATTTAGGTATAAAGATTGATACCATGAATAAACTGGAGAAGCAAGGAATAGTGTATTTATCAGATCTATGGAGAAGGGAAGAATTCTTTACTAAAGGAGAGATAGAAAGCATTATGAAATGCAAAATGGATAACTTTGATTACATTAAACTGAGAAGTTTTTGCACAACCAAACCCAATGCAACCAAAATCTGGAGGGATGTAGTAAATTGGGAAAGAATTTTTACAGCTAAGCTCGGGGATAAAGGCCTCATTTCTAGAATATATAGAGAACTGATCCAAATGTATAATCATACAAGTCATTCCCCAATTGATAAATGGTCAAAGGATATGAACAGGCAATTTTCAGAGGAAGAAATTAAAGCTATCTATAATCATATGAAAAAATGCTCTAAATCACTATTGGTTAGAGAGATGCAAATCAAAACAACTCTGAGGTACCACATCACACCTATAAGATTGGCAAACATGACAGAACAAGAAAATGATAAATGCTGGAGAGGATGTGGGAAAGTTGGAACACTAATTCATTGTTGGTGGAGCTGCGAGCACATCCAATCATTCTGGAGAGCAATTTGGAACTATGCCCAAAGGGCTACAAAAATGTGCATACCCTTTGACCCAGCAATATCGCTACTAGGACTATATCCCCAAGAGATCATAAAAATGGGAAAGGGTCCCACATGTACAAAAATATTTATAGCAGCACTCTATGTAGTTGCCAAAAACTGGAAGTCAAGGGGATGTCCATCAATTAGGGAATGGCTGAATAAATTATGGTATATGAATGTAATGGAGTACTATTGTGCCATAAGAAATGATGAACCAGAAGACTTCAGAGAGGCCTGGAAGGACTTATATGACCTGATGCTGAGTGAAAGGAGCAGAACCAGGAGAACTTTATGCACAGCAACAACCACAGTGTGTGAGAGTTTTTTCTGGTAGACTTAGATTTTTGTAATAACACAAGAACTTCTTACCAAAAAAAAAAAAAATCCCAATGGAGGATCTCAAGGCAAAATGCCTGCCACACTCAGAGAGAGAAATATGGAAGTCACTCACATATTGTAGCAGATCATGTTTGTGTATGTGTATGTGTTTGTGTATCATGTTCTGATTTGTTATACGATTTCTTTCATTTATCTTAGTCTGACTACATAGCATGACTATAGTGAAAATATACTCAATAGGAAAGTATATGTAGAATCTATACAGAATTGTATGCAGTCGTGGGGAGGGAGGGGGGTAGTGGGGAGTAGGTGGGGAGGGATAAAATCGCAATTGTATGGCAGTGATTGTTAAACATTACAAAATAAAAAAAAAAAAGATACTATATACTTCCTCAGTTTTAATGAAATTACTTTCACACCTAACTATACAGCTTCTCAATATACAAAACCAAAAAACCATCCCTGCCCTTAAAAGTTTACATTCTGATCAGAGGCATCATATGTAAACAGACAAGTAAATATAAGATAAGTCTAAGACAGAGCAGAGAGAGATCCACAAAGGTTTCCTGTAGTCAAGATATCTGAGCTGAACCCCAAATGAAGAAAGGAAGGTCAGAAGGGAGGTCATGCCCAGAAGGGGCACCTGTGGAAGATGGAACAACCAGCAGCACAGTTGGTGTAGAATATAAAGCATGTGTCCACTTCTTATTCATCACCTCAGGAAAAGGACCAGAGAGAAACAAAGATAAATCAGAGTATTTTTTTCAAAGAAAAACATTTGGAGGTGGGAAGGAGAAATGACTTTGGATGATTTATGAATATTCTTTATCTCCATTATTTCTAACTATGGGTACTACCATTTTACCAGGCAAACTAATGGTGTTTGTCTTCTTTTATGAAGGAGAGGCAGCCTTCAATGGAATATAAAAGGTATTGGATTTGAAGTAAAACACATGTTCAAATCCTGGTACCCTTAGACAATTCACTTAACTTTTCAGAGCCTCAGTTTCCTCATCTATTAAAAAAAAAGAGGTTGGACTACATTGGGTCTAAGGAAAATTTCTCAGAATTGTGTTTTTACATGTATAAAACATAATACATAAAATTACAAAGAAACTAAAATCTAGTGAAAATAAAGATGTAATTTCCCCCCCATCCAAGCTCATGAACACCATGAAATCTAAAGAACCTATGTATGGCCTGCAAATCTATCTCCATTTTAGGAGAGACACACGATAAAGGTGACAATTTTTGGAAAACAAGGATACTTGTAAGAGACAATCAAGTCAAGTCAGCACATCGGAAACATCAAAAATAAAAAATGTGGGTTATACTTACCAAACTTATCTATACTAACTCCTTCTGCTGCTGCAAGCTCAGACTGAAAAAAGTCATAATCAAACCTGACCCAATCGTTGCTGCTACGTTCAGAAGGAAATCCAACGTAGAGGTAGGCACTGTTGGATCCCAAAATAACTCGGTCCTAGGGAAAAGACAGTGGATTAAAGGATCCCAACATCCCTCCTGATATTAAACATCACTGTTTTGAGAAGGAATTGTAATTCTGCCATAGTCCAAGGCATAGGATAGGGATGGAAGTCCTGATTTTATTGATATATTCCTAGATGGGAAAACATGCTCTACCAATGCAAGCTGGCACCTTCCCTGTAATTCACAGTCTTAGAGAATTAACTAGAGCACTAAAACATTAAGTGATTTATCCAGGGTCACATGGGATTTGTGGAGGAGAGGCAAGGTAGTACAATGGATAGAGAACTGGCATTAGAACCATGAAGACCTGAACGTCAGTATTATATAACAGAATAAGAACTAGCTTCCCACAAACTAAAAGGATAACAACATGACTAAGAATAGTAAGGAACAGTAAGTCAGTCAGGTCACATCTTTATAAGAATGTGTCACATAATTCTAGAAGAATCTGTGCTTCTCATATATAATAATTTGCATTTGCATAGCACTGAAAGTTCCACAAAGCACTTTTCAGAATCTCCCCCTGCCCCCATACTCCCTTCAAAGACATTATATCTTGGATCTGAAGCATCACAAAACTTTAAAGTTGGAAGGAATTTTAAGAGCTGCTAATGCAGGAGTGGGGAACCTGCTGTCTTGAGGCCACATGTGGCAGGTTCCCCACCCCTAAATCTATTTTATTTAAACAATTAGCTTTGAGCCTCTACTCTGGGTTATTAAATACTTAACAAACTGAAGAAACCTCTTTTCTCATAAGCAGTTCTTCATTTTTCACTGCATATCAAAACCTTTAATTTACTAATGAGACTTAAGCAAATATCAAAGTTGCTAGCTATACATTTCATTAATAACGTCAGCAGAACAACATAAAACATAATTATTTACAACGTTACCTCTAACTACCACATTTTCACTTCTTATTTCTGAGACATAGTCTTGTCATTCAGTGTCTATAGAGAGTATCCCAAGTTTTCTTATTTATTCATAACATAAAGGTGAAATGCAGTCCTCTCTTGTCAGGCATTATCTCTAATGGTCTGTCTAGAACAAAAGATTCATGGACCCCTAAATAACCAGTGGATAGATTTCATGTGGGTCAATGAAATTTTTTTTTTCTGCTCTGAAACATTGGAATTATTTTTCAGTATAATTAGATTCCTTTGAAATCCTATGTATTTTATCTGATGCCGCTAAGCACATTATTCTGAAGGGGTCCATACGTGTCACCAACTGCCAAAGGGGTCCACAACACACAAAAAAGTTAAGGACTGCTCTAAAACAATAGTTAAAAGTTCTGTAGTCCCACAAATTTCTCAAAGAAGGACAGTTAAACTGTAACTGGTCAAGATCTAAGTTCTCTTAAAGAAACAATAACCATTTCTAGTTTCTGTAGGAGATCAAATGAAGCTGAAGTCACATAGAACTGGCTCACTTTATCTCCCTGGTCTTCAGTTCCTCATCTGTGAAATGCAGCTTCTATCACCACCCACCATAAAGGTCTAATAACAATATACTTAAATAATATGTCTAAAAGTATACCTAAAAGATAATCTATCTAAAGTAGAAATACCAGAGAGATGAAGTCACGTATGCAGAGAAGCTAGGGGGCATAATGGAAACAGAACTGAACTTGGAGCTAGGAAAGCCTGAGTTCAAATCCAGCTTCAGACACTTTTTCACTGGATGACCCTGGCAAGTTACTTAACTTCCCTCAGTTTCAGTTTTCTCATCTGCAAAATGGGGGCCTGCCTCCCATGGTTATTGAAAAGATAAAATGAAGTAACATTTGTAAAGTGTTTTGCAAACCTTGAAGCTGCTGCTGCTTTTATACAGCACCTCTCTTCTGGGGGCAGAAAACATGTTAACCTGGAACTTTATATATTTAGGTTTATTTATCTATGTACCTGTCTATTATCTATCTACTCATTCATTTATTCCTCTATCTACCTGTCTGTTATCTATCTATCTCGTCATTTACTCATCTGTCTGCCTGCTTGTTCACTGATTTACTTGAGTGCGGATGGACAGGTTACCAAATGCTGCAGCTTTGTCTCCGTCACCGTCGGCACGCCGTTGACAACAACTCTGCACTTCTTCTGTGGTGTCACAGTCACTTCTCCATCCATGTTGGTGAATGTGGCATGTTTATCAGAAATTCTGCAAGGACAGAAGATTTATGGATCATTTAAAAGTTATCATTAAAAACAACAGAAGGAGTGTTTTTCTTTTCCATTCCTCAGTGTGAAAAAAAAAAGCCTCTAGGTTAGGAGGAAAGTCAAATAAGATGTTGGAAAGATAACAACAATAATAGTGAGCGTTTGTGAACTGATTTAAAGTTTGCAAAAACCACTTTACAAATACGATTTCATTTCATCCTCGTAACTGTGGGAGGTAGGTACTATTATTGTCCTCCTTTTACTGATGAGGAAACCGAGGCAGAGAGAGAGAGGTAAGTGACTCTCCCAGGGTCACACAGCTAGAAAATACCTGAGGCCAAATGTGAATTCAGTTCTCCCTGGCTCTAGGTCCAACCCTCCATCTGTTGTGCTACCTACTTGCCTACAATGTTTTTATGCTGTGATTCCTGAGGATAAAAACTAACATTTGTACACATAGAAGAATGACATTATTACAAAGTGAAAGGATCCAATATAAGCAGATACTAGTTATAGGGATCAAGATTTTTATTTCTGAGAAAAGGGAGAGAAACAGGAATCAGACTCATCATTTCCTTCCAGATGAGGAAATTCCATCTACTGATGTAGGTTTGCACCTTCTTTGCTACTTAGCCTCTCAGACAACTGAGAGGTTCAATGACTTGCCAGTGCCATACACCCAGGTCTTCCTGGCTTCAAGGCTAGTTCTCTACAGGGCCACACTGCTTCTCCTTGCTTTGATATTTCTATTCTAAATAAAATTTAGTCTGTCTTAGAGTCAGTATTCAAAGTCTTTTTAGCTAGGTAGGAACTGTAAATACCAAATGTATTGGTGTAACCATTAAAAATCTAAGTTACTTTCACAATGTGATCTCAAAGGACTTTTATGGAGATTATGTGTGTGTGCATATATGTGTATATGAAATTTTACAATACAGAGGATAGTAACTAGCTTTTTCCATCTTCACTGAAGACAGATAAACTATATGAGGGTGGATTTCTGTTACAGAAAAGGAACAACTTCCTGGTAGTTTGGGTTGGTAACTATTGGAATGAGTTATTAGGAGAGGATATTCAATCTCCTTTGCAACTGTCAATAAGGCGTTGGGTGAGACCTTGCTTGAGGGTAGAGAGATAGACAAGATAGCTCCTTAGAGTCCCATCTACGCTGAGGAATTAATAACTGATTCAGAATAAAGGTGCAGATTCATAGAAACTTACCCTAATCCTTGAAGGACAATTTTATTTGAAGTTGCTTGACCAACATCAGATGAACCTGAAAAATGTGAAAATATCCCATTTTAAAAATTATAGAAAACAAAGCAGAACCAAAAGAACAATATGTACAACTAACCCAAGTCTGTGAAAGGAGATGCTTTGAAATGGCAACAAAAATAAATAACAGTGACAGATTTTAAAAGAACAACAGGAAGCTTGGTTTGTTGCCATAAAACAAACACTTATTCTTTATTTTGATCAATAGTATATCTCCATGACTTTTTATGGTGCTGTTTTCAAGGTTTAAATTCTGAAGGAGTCAAGAGGGATTATGCACATTGTAGAATGTGTTGAAACAAAGTTTATCAATAACGTTTTTCAAAAGTAAAAAGAAAACCCAAGTGATTTATGGTATAACTTTTTTTCTACCCTACTTTTTTATTTTTTTAGATTTTTTTTTTTAAGGATTTGTTGTTGTTATTGTTTTTAGACTAGGTCTATCCTAGGTCCCAATACTGATCAATATGGAAGTTTTAATCAGGGCCCCTTCATGGCCAACGTGATGTTCTACATCATACTGGTGCCAAACAGTGTGGACATCTGATCAAGTTTAGGTGTACTATGGCTTATGACTCTTTAACTCTAGTAATGCAATAGCTTCAACCTCCCCAGGATCTGGGACTTCCAAGCATGTGCTCTTATGCCTGGCTATTTTTTGTCTTTTAAAAAATTTTATGGATGATTTTTATTGTTTTTATCACAGTCATTTGGAGCTTATCTTGGAATATGGTGTGAGTTGTTGGTCCATACCTAGTTTCTGACAGATTGCTTTCTGGTTTTTCTGGCATTTATTACTGAATAATAAGTTCATATCCTAGCTGCTAGAATCATTGGGTTTATCAAAAACTATTATATTTGTTTGTTTCTGTATACTGTATGCTTAGCTTTTTCAATTGATTAATATTAGTCAGTCAATAAACATTTATTTAGCACCTACTATGTTCAGACCTTGTTCTATGTGCTGAGATACAAAGAAAGACAATCCTGGCTTCCAAGTCACTCACAGTCAGTAAGGGGTGACAAGATTCAAACAAATATCTTCTGTATAAGGATATATACAAGATAAATTGAACATAATCAACATTTCTTTTTTTTTTGATACTCATAAAGAGGCAATTATCTCAGTGAGGATTGAAACATAAGTTGTTTGAACGCGGTCAATGTGGGGATTTGTTTTGCTTGGCTACTGATATTTTTTATGATGGCTTTCTTTTTTTTTTTCTCCAATTGGGTGGGAGAGTGGAAGGGTAAATAAACAGATTTTTGTCAATTAAGAAAATGTAATTTAAGGACAGAGATCATTGGTTACTTTTTGGTAAACAGTTTCAGTTGAATGATGAGGTCATAAGCCAGATGCCAAGTGGGTGTGTCATGGAAAGATTATTTTGGCAACAGTGTAAAATGCATATAGGCATAATCCTAGTACTTAAGACCTTCCACAAGTTGGTTCCAGCATACTTTTCCATTATTTCTCATTGTTCCCTTTCATACACTCTATGTTTCAGGCAACATGGACCCTCCTCAAAATTGATATTCCATCTCCATACCTCATGATGGGGAGGGTTGTGGTAGAGAGGAAGACATGAGTCAAATAGTAAACTCACTGATGAAGAATGAGATGAGCAGAACCAGGAAAGCCATTTATACCATAACACTATCAGACAAGCAACTCTGAGAGGTGGGACAAGTGTGGTCAACAGATCAAACACGCTATCCATGACAAAGAGGTGATAGGTGGAGAATGAGACATATATGTATGCATATATACACAATACATACATATGCTTGTGTGTGTGTGTTTATAATGTACACACAACATGTATATGTATATATGTTTGATATAGCCGTTGAGGTGGAGGGAATTTATTTTTGCATGCATATTTGTTACAAGAAAAATTTTTTTCAATAGGATGAGGGGGAGGAAGAGACAATTCTGTTAATTAAAAAAAAATAGAAAGGAGGGGTTATGATACAGAAGTGAAATGTTGCATGTACTTCAAGATGAGGCCGCTGTATTACTAATTTTACTTAACTGTTTTATTTTGCTGCAAGAGACTACTCATGAAGTGGGGGTAGTCTGTAAATGTGTGTAATATGAAAACAAGGCACATCAATAAAACTTTAAAAAAAAGAAAGAAAGGAGGAATGACCTCAAGTTCTGCAGATGTTAACAACAAGGATTTGGATAAGGTAACGTAGAGAGATGAAGTGAAATTTAGCTAGCAACTACATGAAAGAATGTAGTTATTAATAATAGCTGCAGGAGTAAAGAACATTGGGTGCTACCAGAAAAATATAAAGTAAGTTAAATACCAGATTGAATGAAATGCTTGAGAACTCCTGTGAGTTGTGGGTCCTCATTGACATTGAAGAGGTAAGGAAAAGTCTTTGTCATCTGCCGTTCCTGGAAAGGAAACCAGGGTGAGTGGTGCCATCAAGAACACATCTGAATCAGACTTCCTTTGAAAATGACATTATTTATTTACTTTAGAGAATATAGGGCAACATTATAATTTAACCAAATCCAGAAGACAGAGAGAGGGGAAAAAAGTTTTTAAAAAATAGTGGTCTCTCTGGATAAGGAAACATAGCATTATGCTAAGTACTTGCATTTTTTCCTTAGACAATGATAAAAATTTGCACTCCATCAAAATGAAGCTTTCATTACCGAGAATCACCCAGTTAGGGTCAGTTCCAAGACATTATCTGTTCCAGACAATCAGGAATGGACGTTATTTGGTTAACTGAGGCACTAGACTGATACAACGAAATTCATCAAATTGGACAGTGGTAAGATATAATCTAGGCTTCTTCATATAATCTTTTAATGACAGGATAGGGAGCATTTATTACCTCGAGTATAAAATACAAAGTCCTCAGCCTGGTATTTAAGACCCTCCATAATTTCTACTTTTCTAGCCTCATCTCCCATCGCTCCACATCTCTTCTCAGACTCCTACGACATACTCTTCAATCTCTGCATTAACTTTTGCCAGGAGCTCTCCCTTCTCTGTTATTTTATACCTTAGCACTTCTTGACATTGTCCCTGATTCTCTCCTCCTTTACTCCAGTCTCTGACCCTTCTCCTGACACTTTTGATCAAATCTGCTCCCATCTTCTCTTTCTTCAGGCAGATTGTTCCCTTAATGACACTCTTTTTATCTTATCTTCACCCTTTCCTTCTCTTCTCCTTCCTTTATTGCTGGTTTTAGACATGACCAGGGGGAGAAACATGAAAACGTTTTGGGAAGGAGGGCTGAAGAAAAGTTTAGCGTGGCTTCTCTGGCTCCCTGTTTATTCAGGATTTTCCTCCCTCTTCTCCAGTTGTCCCCTTAAACTAGATTTTGCTCATGCCGAGGATCAAATAGGGCTTGGGAAATAGGTTGGCTCTTTGTCCCTCATTCATTTCAAAGGTATTAGATGACTATCAGGCTAAATACAAGGTTAGGTTGCTTCATGTAACCTCAGAAGCCCCTATCTTCCTTTCTCCTTCCAATTGTCTCCAATTTGGCATTTCCTACAGCCTTGATGGTTTGTCTTTCAAGCTGAACATATTATAGAAATTCGAGATTTTTTTTTAAAGCCTTATTAGCTCTCTATTGCCTTTTTTTTTTTTTTGAGAGGCAATTGGGGTTAAGAGACTTGCCCAGGGGCACATAACTTAGAGATTGGTCAAACCTACTACCTTGACAGATATCAAAACTGGGTCCAGGAAAGGGGAACTGACTTGGGATCATGAATATAGAGAGGCAAGGGAGATTAGAAGTTATCTAATCCAAACCATGTGGAAATTTGCCTCCACATTTCCATGCGTAGAGCAAGTCTAGAACAGTGCCCAGAGTCATACAACAGCAGAAGCAGTATTTGAACTCAGGTCCTCTGGAACAAAATCTAGTACTCTTAATAACTCCATGAGGCTTTCCCCCCTCCTATAACCAAAAAGTCACCCAACAACTTTGTGGCAAATCCAGTCTAAGGACTTCAGTCTACTGATCCCCAACTTCAGTGTTCTTTCTACATCTTGTTCAGTAATTTACAGTCTTGTCTGACTCTTTGTGACCCCAGTGGGGTTTTCTTGGCAAAGACACTAGAGTGGTTTGCCATTTCCTTCTCCAGTTCATTTTACAGATAAGGAAACAGAGGCAAACAAGGTTAAGGTCACCCAGGGTCACGCAGCTAGTAAGTGTCTGAAGCCAGATTTGAATTCAGGTCCTCCTGACTCTGGGCTTGGCACTCTAGCCACTGTGCCACCTAGCTGCCCCATTCTTTCCACTACCCTGTGTCTTCTCAGGATATACTGAGCAAACACTTTAGGCTTTACTTCCCCCATCTATCCATTAGCATGGGTTTCTTAGGCACATTTCATGCTCATTTCTACCCCATGAGAAGAATTTTAATTAGCCACTAAAAAAGCAAGCATCCATACCATGATTGCTCCAGCCTGGGAGTGAAAAAAATCTCAATGTGACACAAGACTCTTTAACTTCATGAAAGGTAGTGGGAGGTAAAACTAATTAATTTCCAAACCCTTAGTAGTCAGAAGAAAGTTCACCTGCATAGCTGCACTATATTGTTCTTCCCATTCCTGTCGAGCCTCTTCCAGCTGGCGCTCCCATGTAATCTGTATAGTCTGAAGGCGCAGTTGGTTTTTTGCCAGTAAATACTCCAGTTCCTCTGAAAGGAAGGTGAGGTTTTAAAGATCAGATGTACGGGATCAAAGAATATGGACAAAATAGTCCCTCAATAGCTTGGCCCAATCTTCAAGGCATATTGAGTATTGTTCACCTATATGGAATATATATATATATATATATATATATATATATATATATATATATATATATACATACACACACACACATACATACACACACCTATATTATATATATATTCATATATATATGTGTATAAGAATATAATGCTTATAAAAATTCTATTCCAGAAAGATATTAAGAAAATTCCCTTGTCAATGAATAATAGCACTTAACTGCCTTTAAAAAAAATGATACCTCCAATGTATTTACTTATGTAGCATATTCACCCATTCAGATTGGGGCTGACTAGTCTTATAAAAAAAAGAACTTTTAATGAGACATTTCTCTGTTCAACATCCAACCCACTTTGTGAGCCGTCTGTATTATGGAGAATGGTCAAGAGTCCAGTATATACTGATTTTATTTTTACTTTATAATTTAGCCCTGTTTATGAAGTGATTTCTAATTGTTTGCTTTAATGAAAGTTGCAACAGAGTGACTTGTCCTTTGAGAAAGAATGCTTTGCCAGGTGATTATTCCTTCAAGATTCATGATTTGAACTCACCCTGAGGTAGGCTAGGCAAAAAAACACAAGCAGGTGACCTGCTGGTCCAAAATGTTGGCATTTCTGAAGAAGAAAAGCAGGGTGTGCTGATGTCTATTAAGAAGGAGGGCAGTTCAGGAATATAGAGCTGAAAAGGATAGGTCTCAGGGTTAAGGTATTCACCCGTGTGATCTGGGAAGATTCCCAGTGCATGTTACTACTAGATGAGGTCAGGGCTGTGCCTTATAGTAGTGATCTAAGGCTCTTGTTGAAACATATTCTGGTATCACTAGTTCAGTAAGTTGGGGCACATTCCGAAAACACAGTCCTCTGCCTTCTCAACTGAAATTGTTGGAGGCAGGCAGAGGAGAGACAATTGTCTCTCCACCATAAGCCAGCCATTTACTTGTTACTCTTCCTAAAATCATTCCCAGCATACGCCCAGCACTCCACACGTAGCAGATAGGTAGGTCTACTTTAGAGTCACTGGACATTATATCTACTTCCTTGGGCAAAGCTCTCAGGACCAGCTTTGATTATGCCTTTGCTTAAATGAACCCTAACAGGGTTTAGGAGGCAGTTTCCCTCCCTCTGACACCATCCTCCCCAAAACCAACACTTCTATTTGCCTTAGTCTATATGAGAGAGACTTATGCTTTTAGCTGATAATACCTACTTGTTTTATCTGCTACTGTTTTCCCTGAATTTCCCAGTCCGGCAAGCCTGCACAACAGTCTGTTGTTTTCTGCCTTCAGTTCTTTTATCAGCTTCTCAGTAGGACTCGTATTTATCACAGCTTTGTTTTTTATCTTTTTAGTTCTTTCTCAAGCCAAGGCCAAAAAAAAAAAAAAATACAACAAAAAACCCAACTACATTCAGACACTCCATCCTTTTATAAATAATGATTGCAAATAGTAGCTAAGAAATAGACCCATTGTCCATTCAAAATCCAACTGATCTAGACCCCTTTTCTCTCCCATGTGACCCAGTATTCTATAATGTGAACTTCTAAACTCTTGAGTTTAAAATAAATTCCATTCTCTACCAATGAATGAGCCAGGGAGTTCTAATGGTAAAAGAGTGAGCTGTTGTCTAGGCCTGCTCAACTGGATTAAATAGCCATATTTTCAAGGATGTGCCAAGTTGTTTTGTTGAAATAACAATTCTAGACATTGCCACAGAATACACAGTGGTAAACAAGAGTTTCTGAAATATTCTAAGATGTGGTTTATAGGTGACAGGAAGGGCTAGAAATGAATATTTTCATGATTTCCAGAGAATATTTGGGTTAAACCAAAGATGCCTAGGAGGCCAGCATTTCCACAGAGTAGATTATCAACAAGTTTTTGTTTTAACAGTTTATCACACATGTAGCTAAAATGGCAGACAGCTCTATCCAGCTCTCTCACAGAATGGTTGATGCCTCTTACTCTCACGCCTGCAAGATTCAATAACAATTCCTCTCCTTTCCAGCATTACCATTCCGTAGTATTCCAGAAGAAAAGTACTGACATGTTATCGGTGAAAGACAGACAACTCCTGAATTAATTGCTCCTCATAAAATATTTTTAGCACTTATGTAATCAAATGCTCCCATAGAATTTATTATATTTTCCTCCTCCCAAATGGAGACTCTCAGGCTATAATGAAAGAATAAATAGTCCTATATTTCCCTCTATCCTAGTTTTTTTCCTCAGATCTACTTCTTCCTTTTCCTAACAACTCTACCTTTTCCCCTTAAAGAAAAAAGTTAACTCAGGAGCTGTAATATTGCATAAACCTGTCTCATTTAAAAATCTGAAACCACTAAAAGTCATAAATATTCATAAATTTACCTTTCAGCATATCTTAAAGTTGACAAAGTTTCTTCATAACAGATATCAGCAGGGCTTATAGCAGCAATCTGTAAATACATTCACCAAACTTTTAATTCCATCCCTTGGCTTTATAAAGAGTCCTTGTGCCAGGTGCTAATGAAAGGGATCTGAATAAGGACTGAATCTAAAATTTTAGAGATTGAAAGGTAACATGGTATTATAGAAAGAGGACAAGATTTACACTTAGAAGACGTGAGTTCAGATTTCAGGATTAATGGGAATATGAAATACTCCAAAGTGGACATATTACTCAAATTCATACTGTGTATTTCCATTAGGATTCTATCAGTTACCGTAGTCTACATAATTATGACTTCCCTCACAGAATCAGTCAGTCAAGAGGCAGCAAGGTGACTCAGTGTCTGGAACACTGGACCGGGAGTCAAGAACATCTGAATTCAATGCGAGTTCCTTCATTTCTACCTGCTTCTCAGTCATAAAATAGGAATAATGATAAGAATGATACACAGTTGTTTTGAGGATCAAATGAGATAATATTTAGAAGGCACTTTGCAAAACTTGATGCGCTATGTACATATGCCAGCTAGTAATAGTAATGGTATCGTCAGTCAGTCAACAATCATTTATTAATCACTTACAGTGTGCCCGGCACTGTGTTAAGCATTGGGTTTAGAATGAAAGGCAAAAACAACCCTGCTCTCAAGGAGCTCATGGTCTAAAGGGGAAAAAATATGAAAATAACTGTAAAAAGAAGATAAATTGGAGATAATCAACTAGGAAGGCACTAACATTAAGGAAAAATTGGCTTCTTGTAGAAGGTGGGATTTTAGCTAGAACTTGATGGAAGCCAAGGAAGCCAGGAGGTTGAGATGCAGGAAGAGAGAATTCCAGATGTGGGCAACAGTCAGTGAAAATGCCTAGAGTTGAGAGATGAGGGAGAGCATGAAGGCCAATACCATTGGATCACAGAGTATGGCTGGGGGGACAGACTGATGGGGTGGTAAGTGGTATAAGAAGACTGGAAAGCCAGAAGGGGACCAGGACTCAAAGAGCTTTGAATGCCAAACAGGATTTTCTATTTGATCCTAGAAGTTATGGGGAGCTATTAAAGTTTATTGAATGGGGGATGGTTGAGTGCCATGGTCAGACCTAAGCTTTAACAAGATCAGTCTGACAACTAAGTAGAAGATGGACTGGCATGGGGAGAGACTTGAGGTAGGGTGACTAGCAAACAGGCTCTTGCACCAGTCCAGGTATGTGGGGATGAGGGCCTGTACTGAGGTGGTAGCAGTGTCAGAGGAGAGAAGGTGGAGTATCCGGGAGATGGTACAAAGCTAGAATGGACAGTACTTGGCAGCAGATTAGATACAGTACATGGGAGGGAATGAGGAGTCAAATAACAGATGTCAGAGGTGGAAGGGACCTCAGAGTCTGAGGTGTTCATGATCAAAAATCCCCTCTACAACTCATGTTCATGACAAGAATCCCTTCTCCCACATTCCCAATAAATGGTCATCCAGTCTCTGCTTCAAGATCTCCAGTGAGGGAGAATTGAATACATCCTAAAGTAACCCATTCCACTTTGGAATAGGACATTGTTGCAAAAGCCTAAACTTGCTCCTTTGAAAATTCTACCTAGCAGTCCAGGGTTCTGTCTTCTGGGGGTGAACAGATCAAGGCTCATGCCTCTTCTGTATGATTACCCTTTAGAAACTCAAAGAGTGCTATCATAAATCCTCAAATTCAATTCATCCAACAAAATGCAACTCATTATCTTCTCCCCTTCTGCAGTCCTCCTGGAGTTCCTCTGACCTCCCTCTTCTCTAAACTTGCCTGTTTCTGTGGTGGGCATGACCATCCTTCTAGTCATCCAGGTTCACAACTTCAACTCCTCCCTTAAAAGATGATTTGTAAATAAACTCAATGGATATCTATCATCCCAAGATCTCTTACATCTGCGCCCTTCTCTTCACTCACATGGCTAATGCCCTGGTTCAGATCTTCATTACCTCTCACCTGGACTATCTCAAGAGTAACAGTCCTAGTTGGTCTGCCTACCTACCTACCTCAAATCTCTCCCCTCTATAATCCATCCTCAGCAGAGCCACCAAAATCATATCTGACCATATCACTCTCCTCCTCAATAAACTCCCTTTTATATTTATTATAAAATAAAAACTCCTTTGTTTGCATTTAAATCCCTCATTACCTGGCCCCAGCCCACCTTTCCAATTTACTATCTATGACTTCATTTCATACTCTCTATGATTTAGCTAAACTTTCTTGCCTTGCCTCATATATGATTTTCTGTCTCCTGTCTCCGTTCTTTTACACACTCTTTCCTGCATATTGGAATGCTCTCTCTCCCTATCTCTGACTCTGAGAAACTGTACTTTCCTTAAAAATTCAGTTTAAGAGTAGTCTCCTTTCATGAGGCCTTTCCTTATCCCATCAAATACAGCTGTGTCTCCCCAGTTCAAGTTATCTTGCCTTTACTTTACATGTATTTGTGGACATGTTTCACCTGACAGGAAGGAAGCTTCTTTTGGGCAGGAGACGTTTGGTTGTTATCTTTGTAACCTCAGAACTGTCTCTGGAATATAGTAGGCACTCACATTTTACTGACTGACTGAGGGGGAAAAAGAGATACAGCTGGTCATGTAGTAAATTCTAAGTAAAACCAATGGACTGTCCATGTACCCCTTTTGTATCCATGCAATGTGATAAGATTAAGAGGAAGGCTCTGTTTCCTGTAAACAATTTATAGGAAGATAGGACAGAGTATGATAGGATAGGTAGCCATGGATAGGCTGAGAAATGCCACACTGGCGTGACTATTCACATTGGCGAGCACAAATGAATCAAAGACATGGTTTGAGATTCTTAACAAATTCAAGTATCAATTTAGAATTACAAATACTTTTAAAAATCAATACCTGGGAAGATCAGAAATTTCAGCAGTATGCATACTGTCTGCCCTCCCTTACCTCATAGATTATAAAGCCATTCAGGTTTAATGAGTTACCTTTGCTAAAGGAAAATTCACCAGCTGGTGGCTAAAGTCTTGGCAGTAAGCCTTCTGAACTTTGACAGACTGACCTTTGGATGACAGTGTGTCTCTGGGCTTGTATTTAAAGTTTCTCCAGTTTATTAAGACTTGCCACAGCTTATACTCCATTGGCATAGTCTTCTAGATCCCAGGCCACTTCCTCTGTACTATTGGCATGGGCCTGGGTAGTGGGAGTCAGAGAAGCTACCACTTAAAATTTCATAGGTCTTAGTAAAATTAATGATAAAAAAATTATCAGACCACATTGCACAGTCAGTAGTAACAGAATGCAGAGATCAAGAGACATTGAACAACACCAAAGAATACCTTAGATGAGGAAATGTATTTTTTAAAAAAAGAGACCCACATTTCAACCACATTCCTCTTTGGACAGAAGAGTCTTATGCTCCTCATTGATAAAATATATTTTGTCTTATGCATTCAAGGTAACTGGATTTAAAAAGCTTCAATATGAATGGTCATTATATCATTTTAGAACACGCATAACAACATCAATTTCAAATCATTTTATAATTGCCTAAGAAATAAGAGAACCTTAAAATGAATAAATGGTTTACTCTTAGAGTGGAAATCATTCAAGTCAGATGAAATGATAAATAATCAATTTGCTTTTAAGAAAAATCTTGGGGTATTTTTGGGGAAAAGAGCATATAATTAGTGACCTATCTGTCTCTCCTGGCCATGTCAATAGATAAGCACCACTTGCATTTGTAGGGGATCCAACTAAGAAATTCATGGCTCAACTCCCTTGTGTTTTTACACCTTTGGTAACAAATTGTGTGAATTCAGAGACTACATCTTTTTATATAATAAATACAATGTAAGCTTCTGGAGAGAAATTATTGTTTCAATTTTGTTTTTTTATCCCTAGCACCTAGAACGATGGTTTACATATAAGAAGAGTTTAATAACTTTGCTAATGAAATAATACATTCAAATATACTAGTTTAGAAGCATCTCATGGGCATTTGACTAATGGATATCAATGCCAAGGTACACACGAGGACAGCCCATTTTTAGCAGTCGTTAGCCTGTACGTCCTATCTCATGTTAATGGCATATTTTCGACATCCAGATCATGGGTAATGGGAAATGACCCTTCAAGTGATATAAAGTGAAATTGTTTGTTCTATAACTAAAGGGTCTTTGCTGTTAGAGTTGACAGCCTATTGTTTTCATTGCACATGTACCACTGTGACAAAGGGTAGTATGATACAAAAGACATTATTTTACCATAATAGTCTTACTGTTCCCACCCAAGGCTGACTGGAGGAGTCTGGTCAGAACAGAGTCTCTGTAGGGAATGTGCAGTACTCTTTTCCCCATGGCAACATCTGCAAGAGCACTGAAATAAAAAGAACAAACAGCAGGAAAAAACAAAATAAAGCTCTTCGTGACATGGCAAGGACAAATATAAGTGCCATCTGTCCTGCGGAGAAAAATCTGAGAAAAGTGGTCAGGATGCACTGTTGTCATCAGATTCTTTTAATTAGTTGATTGGTTTTGCTGAATTTTTTTCTTCCTCTTTAAAAATAAAGTCTTTTTTTTTTTTTTTAATCAGGGATGACTCTTTGCTACCTGGAAATTTGTGTTGAATAAAAGATGGAAGACCAGTGTGAACGCAGAGTTCCTGGATTGCCTGTCACTGGCTGGAGGAGTTGATCAATATTGAATCCTTCAGCATACTCTAAGAGTCAATGAAAACTACTCTTAGAGGGCCTGATGCTGACTGACAGCTGAACCAGACAATGACACTGGTGAAAGGGCTGAATATCACTTCCCTACATTTTTATATATCCCATAATTTCTAAAACCCCATTAAATTAAAATTCCTGTCATAGCCCTTCTTTAAGTCAGCAACTGTTCATATACATGTACGAATTGTACTAATGCCAACATCCAACATCTGAGATTGGCCCAAATGTTTTATACTCCTTTCTGTGTACTCTGATTCAGCTGTGTAGACAACACTCCAATTTCTTGACTCTGTGTCTTTATACCAGCTGGATTACCACCCCCACTCCCCATGCCTGGAACAAGCTCTTTCCTCACCTCTATCTCATGGATCTCCTGGATTCCTCCAAGACTCAGCTCAAGTGTCACCTTCTCTAGGTGGCCTTTCTCTGTTCCCATCCTTCCAATCTCACTTTCCTCTGAGATTACCTTCCACCTACTCCCTATATATCTTGTATGTATTTAGTTGTTTGCATGTTGTCTCCCCCATGAGAATGAGAGTTCCTTGGAACAGTGTTTTTGCCTTTTTTTGTATTCCCAGTACTTAGCAGTGTGCCTAGCACAGAATAAATGTTTCATAAATGCCTGGTTCTCAGAAACATACCACAAAGATAAGCACAAGAAATATAAAGTCTGAAAAACCAACTTTTAAGTTGTTTTCCTAAAATAGCAGCCTTCATTTGTATATTTTAAAATAAGTTTTAAATTTTTTTTTACAATACCTAATCTTAATGTTCAAAATAAATGAATTTAAAAAGTCTGAAAGAAAAAACCACTTTGAATATCTAAAATCTTTGCTACAAATGTCAGAAAGATGCTTTCTTCTTTATTTTGTTACCTGATTACATTGCCCAGGGTGGTTAAACTCAAGTTGACACGTGACCCTTCTCTCAATCTGTCTCCTTCAGATCCAGAGGATTTTTGCCTTTCACTACCTGCTAAATCCACCAAATTAATGGTGGATTGCTTGGTGAGTTCTCCATCAAGAAAAATCTATTTAAGAAAATGAAGCATCCGTTACTTTAAAATTGTAGAAGACTGTGCATTGTCCATCAATCCCTCTACAACAGCAAATCATTAAAAATATTGTTTCCAAATGAATCTTGGATCTGAAAGAAAAAAGGGAAATTGTCACTGTGTATAGAAATACCCTGATTAATATAGTAGAGATGATTAAAATGAAAACTGAAGAACAAAGCAAAATAATAAATGCTTTCTACTCTGGAAACTCCCATTCCAAAACATTCAATGGGAAAAAAAACCTGGGTTTTGAGACTGGAGGCTCTGATTAACCTCTCTAAGCTTCACATTAGCTTTTAGACCCACAGATTAGGCATGGCCTCCCTCACAGGAGCTCTTAATCTGCTGAGTGCACACTGATTTTTGTTGTTTTTTGTAAACTGTCAGTATAATTGCTTTCTTTTGTAATTATGTGTATTTTATTTTATGCCCTTAAAAACATCATTGTGATTGAGGGTTTACTGGCTTTATTAGACTGCCAACAAATAAAGCTAAGGGCCCCTGATTGAAATTTGTTATATAGGTTGAAGAGTGGCAAAGATAAGAGATTTTCAAAGAAATCTAAAACATTTTTCTGTGCCATGTGACTTCAGCTTAGTCATGAGAAGGGGGCAATTCAGTTCAGCTTCTACAAAGTCACACAAGCTTAGACCTTTCCATACAACAAACACAGGAATCATTCCATTCAATCCCTCCCCATTTTCTTCCTCCAACCTGTCTCTAGCCCCTACCACTGTGAGCACATTCTGCAATCAGTATCCCCTATCTCAACCACTTTATCTCTTAGTAATAGGTAGGATGCCTCTTCATTAACTTTTCCTTCTGTTCTCCTGACCAATTCAAACTGATTCCAGATAATCTAACGTTGCTTTTCTCTCTACAAAACAAAAGGAGGAGAGGGAACGGAAGAACAATTCTCAAAGCCACCAAGTTCATTTTCAGACTCTGTATTCCAGGACCAGAGCTGGCTCTTGGCCAGGTCTATCTTTTAATCATTTAGTCTCTTGGTTATTGAAATGACAGCAGGTCATGTTTAAATATCACTTTAAAGTTTACTAAGCTCTTTATAACCAACTACCCTGTGAGGTAGGTAGGTGAAGCATTATCATCCCATTTTATAGATGATGAAACTGCGGTAAAGTGAGGCTAAGTAAGTTACCAAATGTCTGAGCTGGGAATTGAACCCACATCTCCTAAGGGAGGTCTTAGCACTCTCTAATACCACCGCATTGTTTAATAGTTCTATTTCCTCATCTGAACATGAAAACACTAACTCCCATAATGAGAATAACTGAAAATAATAAGAAAACAAACAAACAAAGAAACCAGGGTTATTGACAGCATTTTATTAACTTTAAAGGGGAGCTATGGTTTTTCAAAGTCATTTTCCAAGAATACATTAGATTATATTGGTTTCTTTAGTAAATTTTTTGGCAAACACGATTATTTGCTATATGTCCAGATTAAGTTACAAGTAAGCAGAAAATGGTGCCAAATTTGTCTCCCATATTTTCTCCAAAATAACATGTAGCTTTTTTATTTATTCCTACATTTTGGAGCAAAATTCCTAAAACAGAATCCATGGACTATCTAAAGATTTCAGGGAGGTTGGTGAATGTGGATGGGGAAAAAAATTATACCTCTATTTTCACTAACTTTGAACTGAAATTTAGCATTTCCTTCAATTATTTAAAAACAGTATTCTGAGAAGAGGTCCATAGGTTCCATTAGACTGCCAAAGGGGTCTATGATACAACAAAGGTTAAGAACTCCTGCTTTAAAGAGAAGAGTTCACATCTTTATCCCAAATATCAAACTGGAAAAAAGATGTCAATGCAAGGTAAATTGAGATGATAAGGAGAACAGTACATCATCTCAACATAACTGATTCACACCCAAGTCCTCTGTCTATGCAGATTCCTTCCAACTGTCCTAATAGTGATAAGGCAGATCTAAGATACTGGAGTAGTTTTCCTTTATGATATTTTGAAATATGATGTCTAGGGTTTTGAAAATGGCTTTTAGACAATTTCTAAATTGTCTCTTGTTAATTCCTTTTCCAAATCAGTTTTTTTCTCAATGAGATAGTTCATATTTTCTATTTTCCCCCATTCTTTTGACTTTGTTTTATTGTTTCTTGATGTCTCATGGAGTCAATCATTTCCATTTGCCCAGTTCTACTTTTTAATTAATTATTTTCTTCAGTGAATTTTTGTATCTCCTTTCCCATTTAGCCTCCTCTTTAAGGAGTTGTTTTCTTCAGTGATTTTTTTTGGTGCTTCTTTTTATCATTAGGTCAGTTCTGGTTTTTAAGGTGCTATTTTCTTCAGCATATTTTTGTGCCTCTTTTACCAAGCTGTTAATTTTCTTTTCATACTTTTCTTGCATCACTCTCATTTCTTTCCCCAATTTTTCCTCTACTACTCTTATCACTTTCTTTAACTCTTTCAGGAAAATTCTTGTTAGACTTAGGTCTAATTAGTATCCTTTGTTGAGGCCTTGCTTATAGCTGTTTTCACATTGCTGTCTTCATCGAAGTCTGTGTCTTGGTCTTCTCTGCCACCATAAGAGGTTTTTATGTTAAAAAAATTTTTGTTTTATCATTTTTTTCCAATCTATTTTTTTTTTTTTTTTACGTTGAATATTATGTTGAAGTTTGGCTCTACTCACCTGGGGTTGCAGAGCTTCAGGCATCTTCATGTTGCTGTTTTCCGAACTAGTTCTTAGGGTCTGCAAGTTTTCAGTGGTTCTAATAGGGTGTGATCAGGGAGAGGTGTAGTCACTTTGTTTTCCTGGTCTGTCTCTGGTCTTTACCTAAGAAGAGCCCTTGGTCTCCTTCAAGCACTAGCTCTCCTTATGGCCCTAAAACTCTGACCAAGTTCCCTGCTTTGCTATAACCACAAGTGTTATATAAACCTTTCTGGTTTGGAACTGTGACCAGGGCTACTGCTCCCTTGTGACTGATCACAAGCTCTCCTCTGTGACCTGGAACTGTTATCAGTGCTAGCTGTACCCAGTGTCAGCAAAGGGTCCCCTGTAATCTCTTTCCCGCCAGTTATCCAATTCCCTTACCATCTCTGGGCTGAAAGCTTATGAAGTTACTGCTAGTAGTATCAAGGCTGCTATCTTGTCTTGAGCTCTGGACTGGGTTCTAGACTGGTTTCACAGACCTCTCTTGCTAACCTCCTAAGTTGTCTTAGGCTAGAAAAATGTCTCACTCTGACTTTTTGTAGGCTCTCCTTCTCCAAAATTTTATTTGAGCAGTTATTTTAAAATTGCTTGGAGGAAAATGTTAAGAGAGTTCAGATGAACTGCTAATTCTATATGCTATATTCTGCCATCTTAGTTCCCTCCCTTTATTTTAACCAATAGTAAATTACAAAAGTATATGGTGGTATGTATCCTCAATGACAATCACTTTTTCATTCAACTCATTTTATGGAACATATTTAGTTTTTGATTTATCTTGGTTTGTTGTGTGAGAAGCAAAATTTAACACCAAACATTTTTTTAAGAGTTAGTTTTGCAAAAAAAAATTAATCACTGAAGCCACCAGTGTGGTGGGCTCTTTTGATCTTAGTAAGACCTGTCCTCGTACAACAAACTAATAATCTGCTACCAGTCCTATATTCTGAGTTTTTCCTATGTGGGAGGTCCTAGGACTTGGCATTCTGCTGGCATAAATTTCAAGAATCCAGGGTTACCACAAATGAGCATCAAAGTGGGACTTTGGTAGAGGCACAAAAGTTCAACACTGAAAACATCCTTAACATAATATTTCTTTGATAATTTAAAAGGTTTTTAAAGATTTTTCAGAGTGATCATGTAGTAATCACTGGAAGTGCAGAGGTGTTAGTAGAATGCCTTAAAAGCTGGTTTATTTCAGCATTCTAATTCAGAGTAATTCTTGGTATTCTATACTATGTTACCAGTATCATTTAGAACATCTTTCCAAAACAGTATAATACACATATACACACACACACACAGACACACACACATGCACACACACACGCACACACACACAGTCTTCAGTTCCAGTACACTGCCTTAGTGCTAGGATATATCTGTGACCCTACTGAATCACCATGATGGAGCTTACTCAGTCTTATGCAGGGGTGGGGAACCAGCAGACTTGAGGTCACACATAGCCCTCTAGATCCTCAAGTGGGGCCCTTTGACCGAATCCAAACTTCACAGAACAAATCCTCTTAATAAAAGGATTTGTCCTGTAAAGCTTGGACTCAGTCAAAAGGCCACACCCAAGGACCTAGAAGACCATATGTAGCCTCAAGGCTGTAGGCTCCCCACCCCTGGTCTTAAGGAACATAGTGAAGAGGAGAGACTTGGCTTCTCTTTTTCATTCTGCTTTACCCCCACATTCTTTAGTCTGAAATATGGTCATTTTATGTACCAGTAAAGCCTATATGGACAACAAGGTCACCAGTTCATATAATCACTTTCAAAGTATTTCACTAAATGCCTCTTGGTTACAGGTGGAAACTACAAGGTCAGGGTCATACCTGTTTAAACTGAATGGTGATGACCATATGGGACCGGCTGCTGGTGGTATTCATGCTTGTTGCTGCGGTAGTTCTGGCTTTAATGCCTTGTTCCATTAGCCTCTCAATTTGTGCATAGCTGTCACAAGGTACATAAGTCAAGCCATCTACATAAAAGCCTTGGTGCTGATCCTCTCTTACCTTAAGCCCTCCAGGCTTCTGGATTTTAGAGAGCAAATCCCTAACCTATGGGAAAAACAATGACAAAGAGTTACTTAAGTCTCTGTTTCTTGTTTCCGGAAATAAAAGTTATAGAATTTTTTAGAGACATAATTTTATTACTTTCAAATACTTTAAGAAGTTTGAATTAAGCTAACAAATTGGAAGACTTGGGTTTTAATCTAGCATCTGCAATTAACTAGTGATCCAACCTTGAGTAAGTCAACTTTTAAGGCACCCAGTTTCCTCAGAGGTAAATAAATGAGTAAGACTAGTAGTTTTCAAAAACTCCTAACATTCCTAAGTTCTTGCAATAGAATTTTATGACTATAAATGCCAGACACTAAGGAAAGCATGGGATGAAAAACAGTAATCAGAGTGGACAAAAGATGAAAATCATCAGTTGTGTCTTAAGGATAAATGACATCAAGGATGATGTCTCAACTTGCTTGTGAATTAGATTTAAGTGAGGCAGAGCTACACAAAGTCATCCACCTCACCCTCTCTTCCTGAGTCATCAAAAGTCCAATGGCAGGACAAAAGTCAAGATGAATTGGATGACCTTGGTGACGTCGAAGTCTGAGCAAGCTCTAAGTGTTCCACAGTGCCCGCTTTAGCCTCCTTCATGGCCACTGGAACACACTGTTCTCATCCACCCATTCTGTTGGGGGAAGTCTTCACATGTCTGAGTAGAACTTCCCCCTCAACTCACTGAAGGGTTTGAGACCCCATGGTTACCCCGAACCTGGTTTAGCCTGTGTGCTTGAGAGGGTTTTACTGTGAAGTAGCCATTGCACATGCTGCAGCTTCTTGGAGCCACAGGTGAGAGCTGGGTGAAGGCAGACACCACAGGTGAATCAATGGCCTTAAGAAGGGTTCAGCAAGCCCTCACATCACAATTGCTAGACCTCCCTGAACACTCCATACACTCCAATATGCTTCTTCTTTCCTCAATCTGAGTTACTTTGTGGCCACAGCTCAACTTAACTCCCTACATGAACAAATAGGTAACCTATCACAAGGAAATGACAGGCCGGTGCAGCAAGTATAGGATTCAGAAGGGAAACCCCAATGCTTGAATAAATCAATTGTTTCTTGACTACCACTGATAATCAGAAGTTTTTACTATTATAGAGACAATATTCTGCCAGTGATGTTGTATGGCCTTAAGTCATGGAACATTATAGTATAATCTCTAAAGAAGTAAAGTTGAAGTCATTCAAATAGCAATGGAAAGGTACATGGTAGGCATGAGGGGCTTGTAACAAGTCACAAATAAGTGATTATCAAGAGGTAATATAAACGATATCATTGTCAAAGAAATAATGGAGTCGGATGGATTGGACATGTGTTTTACTGGTGACACAATATCAAAGAGAACCAGAGTAAGATCTAACAGCAGATATAGTTTCTGATGTCAAGAAGATTGTGTTGGACAATACTGATTATGAAAATTATAATAAATATATCATGAAAAATCTGTTTGATATAAAATAATAAAATACATATATAGTACCAAAAAATAAAAAAAAAAAAAGCTTGTAGTCTGATTGCCCCAACCAGTAGAAGAGGATGAAGAAAAGAAAGCCCAGGATAGAGCCTTGTGAGATAATCTAGGTTAACAAGTCCCCAAATAAAGACCCATATTTTTAGCAACAATATTCTTCTGGTGATGCTGTGAGTCAGAGAATATCAGTCTCCAAAGAACTAGACTTGAAGGACACTGAAATGACAACAGGGAGGAGCATGATGCACAAAAGTAGACTTCAACACATAAGAAGGGTACAAGAAACATGATGTAAACTATGAGATGTATTTAAACAAAAAAGAAGTTAGGCTGGTTATGTGGTCAGAATGAAGGATGACCAGCTGTCAGCCCACATGCTCCACTTACGTCCATGTAATGTAAAGGGAACTATAGGAAAGTCCTCCAAACATTAGGTGTAATTAAACATTACAAGACTTAGATAAGAGCTGTACAAGATAAGAGGAACGGATTGCTGTGAAAGGGGTGTCCACATCACTGATACCCCAAATCCACTGAAATATCCAAAAAGAGAAAGTAGTAAAGGGAAAACAATACAGTAACATAGGATGCTAGAATTAGAAGAAACTCTGAGATTATTTATTCTCAACTCTTAAAATTTACAGACAGGGAAACTGAGGCCCGGTGAGATTTGTCATTATCAGATCATACATGACTTACGAAAGGGCAGAAAAGGGAAAGAAAATAGCATTATTACTATAGCCTACATCAAGGAAAAATACTGATTGTTCAGTCAATCAGAGAGTATTTATTGAGCAACTGCTATGTACAAACAAAGTACTATTCTAGATAAAAATGATTAAGATCTGGTTTCTGCCATAAAGGAAGTTATAGTTTGGAAAGCGGTAATCAGAAATTACTGGAAAATGCACTTATTTTTACCTGTTCATTGTAAATTTCCAGCATACTGAATGTCACCTGTCAAGAGAAAAGTATAAAGAAAGTAAAGACTGTTTTGACTGATTCTAAAGTTATATCTGAAATAGTTAATCATTTCAGAATAAATGTGAAATGGAGGTAATGGACACCATCGTCAAATTAAACCAAGCCATCTGACTTTAGGTCTTTGAACAATCTGGCTAGTCATTTCTTTCAACACAGGATTAAAGATATAGTATCTATAGTATAGATATAGAATAAAGATAATGATCATCTTGTTTCACTTTGCAAACTATGAAGAAAATGAGACACAGAGAGGTCAACTATCTTGCTTAAAAAATAAAAGTAGGAGAGCGTGGATATTAATCTAGTTCTTTTGACTTGAATTTCTGTTTACCAGACAGCTTCTCCCATACCTCATTTTCTTCGACCTTCCACAGGGGAAATATGAACTCTGAATGAACCAATCAATAGTTAAATTTGAAGGAAAGAAGAACTGTCTTTCTTAGTCTCTTCATCATCAACCTCAATCCTGGTTGCTGTGAGGAAGAAGTAGAAATAGCTGATTGCATTTGTCAGTTGATTCTATTTTCAAAATATCACCAAGCATCCTTTTATAGCAGGGTCTAAAATACAGTCCTATCCTTTACAATCATGCAAACTAGTTAGGGTAAGAAATTGGATTGCTGTACTTTGGACACAAAAGAAAAATAATCCTTACTTTGTCAACTACTAGCACAGTAACTTTGTGGAAGTCACTGGACTTTTCTGGTCCACACTTTCCTCTCCTATTAAATAAGGACCTGAGTATGGTGGACAGAGTACTGGAATGGTTTTGAACCCCACCTCAGACACTTATTAGCAATGTGAACCTGGACAAGTTACTTAGTCCCTTTGTATTTGTAAAATGAAGGGTTAGGAACACTTATAACAGTGAATTGGATGAACGTCACTCAAGGGTGGAGGGGGAGAGAAGAGATTAGAAAAGAGAATCCAGAAAAGATATTATTTGTAAGAAGCACACTTGAAATCAAAATTTACAAATTTAAAATGAAGGTCTGTACAAAATTATGTTTTTGGCGACTTTAAAAGAAGCAATCATGACAAGGTAAAAGTGAAAGAGGAAACCTACATTATACTTAAATATAGATAAAATAATTTCAACACTTTTATAGGTATGCACTAAATGACAAGGCATCAAAATATTTGCAGGAAAAGTCAACTGAATGACAAAGGAGAAATAAGAGAGCAAAACTATGATAATTGAGAAGACCAACGCGTGCCTTTTCAGACTTAAACAAATCTAACAAAAATAATGAAGTTAAGCAATTGAAAAAACTATAAAAGTGGGATGTAAATAGATCTCTAGTGATTACTGAAAATGGTTGGTTCTGTGTAAAATCACTTTTTATAATTTCTAATGGCTTGCATGCAGACACAGAAAAATAAACTTTGTGCTTAACCATTTAATTTACTATGATACTCAAACAGTTGGTCTAGTTGATGTGTAAAATTGTTTTTGCCTGAAACACAAAAATGGTCATCATTTATCATTTGGGAAATTTTCACATAAAATAAAATTCCAGTGAACTGGAAACCTAGAAAATAGACACTGGTAGACTGACTATTACCTGGTATTGCTGGTTTTTCTCTCTGTTTTCAGTAGCTTTGAAGAGTTCTTCACATACATTTGGGATCATACCCTTGTCCGCACCATAACCAATCATAGAGTAGCTTTTCCCAGAGCCAGTCTGACCATAGGCCAGGAGGGTGGCATTATAACCCTGCCAGGCACTGTCCAGAACTCCTTGGCCAAGGTCACGAAAAATATCTCTCTACAAAGATCACAGATGGCAAAACTTAGGATATGGAGAACAATGAGAAGCAGCATTAATAAGCACCTACCAGATACTAGGCACTGTGTGAGGTATTGGGATTACTTAGAAAAAACCCAAACCGTCCCTGTCTCCAAGGACATGATATTGTTAGGCAAACAACAGTATATAAAACAACAATACCTAAATAATTTTCACATATGAAAATAATAATGGCTAGCGTTTATATGGTACTTTAAGGTTTACAAAGTGGTTTGCATATATTATCTCATTTGATCCTTTGGATATACTTTGTAAATTATTTTTGTAAATACTAAGTATATGCGAAATAATTTCAGGGATATTTGAAGCTGCGGAAGGGGAGATTGAGAAACACACCATGTAAGGAGAGAGCACAAACTGAGCTTTGAAGGAATCTAGGCATTCTAAGCTGCCCAAGTGAGGATGAAGTATAAATACAGCACAGAAACTCTCTACCATGAGAAGCAGAAGAAGGGTTGTTTGGCTGAAACAAAGAGTACATGAAGGGGATGACATACAAAAGTGGAAAAACACTTCAGAGCCAGGCTGTGAAGGGCTTTACAGAAGGGCTTTACATGCTAAATAAAGGAGTTAGTATTTTCTCTTATAGGAAGCTGGATAGTGCTGAATTTGGAATCAAGAATACCTGAATTTGAATTCTGCCTCAGAGATCACTAGATGTGTGGTATTGTGGCTGTGGTTGTTTCAATTAGTCGTGTCTGACTCTTCATGACCCCATTTGGGGTTTTCTTGGTAAAAATACTGGGGCAGTTTACCATTTTCTTCTCCAGCTCATTTGATAGATGAACAAATTGAGGAAAACAGGGTTAAGTGACTTGCCCAGGGTCACATAGCTAGTATCTGAGGCCAAAATTGAATTCAGGTCCTCCTGACTCTAGGGTGGGTAAAGTTACTATATCTTTTTCAGACAAATTGTCATCTAGTCTGTACTTGATGATTTTTTTCAACCCAAGTGTAAGACTTTACACTTATTTACCCTTGATGAATTTCATCTTCACAATCTTTTCAAAATGTGTCATTTAATCGGATAGATTGCTTCCCGGATTTGTCATTAAAAAACCTGATACACGTTATCTATACCTTCTTCTAAGTCACTGATAAAAATATTAGCCATCACTGGACTGTCACAGATCTGTGAGCCATTCAGCTTGAGAACTCCTGCCAGACTAAAATGGAACCATTAACTAATCAGTTCTTCCTGGAAAGACAACAGACATGTCTATTGTTATGAGGTTGTCAGAGTTGCCTCAGTATTTGTGTATAGGGAGTCATCACCACTTACTCCTTTTCCTCCTCTTTTTCACTCCTTCTAGATGACAGCTTCTGTGGATCTACTTTTATCATTTGCAGCTATTCCCTCCTCAGAGTATCTAGCTCTCTTTTCTTCATGGGAAGTTTCAAATTTTCTTTTCTTTTCTTTTTTTTAAAGTTCTAAGGACCACTGTCCTTTCCTTCCCCATCCTCTGCTGTGAGACATTCTTCTATTTTCCAACCTCCTGACAAGGGTCAAGGTTCTGCCATTCAAATTCTCCCGACCCCGAAGTCTTTGTTTTTTAAAGAATACTTCATTGTCCCTGTTAACCTGGAGTGTGGGAAAATGTCATTTCACCTCTTTTGTTAAGTATAACAAGCTTATAAGCATAATATAGATAGCAGTTACTTGGATGTAGCAAAAATACAAACAATATAAGGTACTGCAAAAATTTCCCCTTTCTCTATATTGAATAGAAAATTTGACCTTGCTTTTAAAATGACTTTTAAGTGCTTATACTTCCATCTTCCAAACACCTCATTAAGCCTTTTAATAGGCTATCACCTCTTAAAAATTTGAACTCTCCAATTTGCTTTTCTGTTTCCATTACAACTTTACAGCTATACTCCATTTCTTTACCCTTTTGTAACTAATCTCATACTTCTTTCACTATTTAATTTACCAATTTACTAATTTGTTTTCTTTATTTTGCCAACTATCTGCTTGAATTCTTCTTTTCAGGTCCTTCAGCTTGGATCTTTTTCTTTCTTCAGGTGGAGAACTCCTTCAGATTGAGCCCTTCTCTTTCAGTTGAGGTTATTCTCCTTATTTATCTTCAAATTCTCCCAGATTCAATCCCTGTCCTTCCCAAGTCCAGATCCCTCTCCAAGCCACTCTTCATGGTTTTATTTTCTCTTACTCCTTTTCCTACAACCTCTCAAAGAATCAAGTAGTCGAATCTGGACCGAGCCTTACTTTGTAAAACTGCTCTTGACAAGGTTCCCAAGAGTTTCTTTAATCTGGAGGACTGTTTTAACTTCTCTCATTTATGATTCTACAGACTTTCTAGATTCTTTTTCCTCCCTTTATTTTTTACACTTCTGCTCTCCAGGTTTTCCTGAGTGGTGAGTTTTGATAATGTTTAATATAAAATTTTGGAATAATCTCTTTGTTCTCTCTGAAGTAAACTCAGAGAATGCCTCTTCCTATGTCAGCAAAAGCCAGCCAAAGCTGACTGCATTCCTTGGAGACCTTTAACCTATGACATATCTTGAATAATGGGACTTTCCTTTGTATCTTATTATCTATAGACACATACTATGTTGTGGCATGTTAGTGGTAAAGAGAATATAGACATCTTGGGTCATAATTTCTATTGAACATTGTTTGCCCCTTCCTGTGTCAGTTATCTGTTTAGGGCAGGAAGCCTGCCACTCACTAGTGGTGGGATTTCCTTCCTTCCTTGTCACCGAGACATATGTTTACCCAGCTTGGAATCCCAACATTTGATTGACATTGCTTTGTTAATTGTCTTGTCTTACTGAATTTATGATTTGCTTAGTTAAGAGAGTTTCCTCCTCATGGCAAAATGTATATAAGCCAGAAGATTTCTGCACTGGGTAGCCAGAACATCTCTGGCTCCATAATGCATTATGTAACTGTTTTCTTTATGGGGAATTGATTAATTAATTAAATCATAAAATGTATGCACTTAGCCATGTTGCCTTTTCTTAACAAAGTTTTCAGGTCAACAGTTTCTGCCTAGGACCACCATTTCATGAAATGCCTAGGGCTTGTGGCCTTCTAAATTCCTAAGTGTGGCCTTTTGACTGAATCTAAATTTTACAAAACAAAAAGAACAGGCACAGGAGACTTTAATAAATGCTTTATCTGTTTGCCATTCCTTATTTCTTTTGCTGTACATGTCCATAGACTTTACCAAATTTCTAAGTCTCTAAACTGAGTTTCTTATAAAGGATATGAACACAGGAAACAAGGATGAAGTACAAGAGGAATAAGATGGAGAAAATGAGAATTATGATGAGAATGACTCAGAGCAGGAAGATAAGGACAGACAGCAGGTCATGGAAAAGCAAAAGACCCAGAGAAAGAAGCCAAAGGTAAAAGCAGACTCAGTAAATCTGAAATACAAATACTGGCCAAGGAGGAAGAGAATGGGGCAAACTGGCTAGTCACTGTAATGAAGAGAGAAAAAATACTTTTGCCAGGAGCTAATATACAGCCCAAAGTCTATGAGGCAAAAAAAGGAAAAATAAGTTAAGAAAAAGTCTGCAAAAAGACATTGAGGTCAGAAAAGATGTCCAAAAAAAAAAAAAACCCAACAAACAAACAAAAAACAAAGGCAAAGCATTCAGAGAAGCTGAGAACTGCCTACCTATTCTTGTTTAGGGGATGTGGAAGATCTCCTTGCCAACCTGCACTCCTGAAGCAGATTTCTTCCCCTAATCTTTCCCCTTCCCTGCACTCAAGCTAAAGACTTCTGGCTAAGCAATTTCCCAAGGAAGGACCCCTGTGGCTGAAGCCTAGAAGGCTTTCTGCCTCGGCTGCTTCCCAACTGGTAGAATGCTGTAGCTCAAATGAGTGTCCTGTTCCAGAACCCTCCAAAAGACTTGAATGGCCCAGGCAGAAATGGACCTGGGGAATGTGATCCTGGGTGTTTTTCACACAAAGTTAAACAATTCTATTGAGGGAGGTGGGATGGGATAGAAATGAGGTAGGGAAGTAATGAGTCTCAATCCAACAAACCTCTTTTGAAATTGTTTTTGGAATCAATTTAGGAGCTACACAAGGAAACAAGTTTCATTATTTTCTAGCCATTCTCTCTCAAAGAAAAAGATCTTTTTTGATTATCCCCCTTTTTCACCACACTGAACTAGGAGTGAATTTTGCAAGTTTTGAAAAATCAAACCAACCCTCAAATGATGACTTGATACCAATGAAGAAATTTTAAAATATGTATTACTAAAAGGTCTGTGAGGGAGGCGCACCATCTCTGTTGCTTGCTTCCCCTTCAGTGCCTGGAACGGTGCTTTCCATTAGTAGATTTTTGATGTAATTACAAAAGTGCCAAAAACATGTTAGAACCATATCTATATCGCTGGGATAAAGATTTATACGCTTAAGGCAACCACTTTGAAAGGTACCATGTACTTGGATGCAGGACATATATAGTCTTATCACATCTCTTATTACCAATATATATTGGTAAAATAATCAAAATCTATTTTTATCTTATATCAACACTTTGTAGATGTTAAAAAAATACACAAATTTCATTTTAAGACAAATTACCTGGCCTGCAAATCCACTGTCAGAACCAGTTGGAATAAGTACACCATCTTTGTCTCTTTGAAAACCACTGTGAGACCAATAGGCCAAATCAAAAGTAAAGGTTTTTATATGTTCTGGGTTCTTGGGATCATGTATAGTGGTGGTGGTGCCAGATTGCATTGAAATCACACATTTGCTTCCTGCATTCTTCTCTCGCTAAAAACAAACCAGAAACAGTCTTAGAATAATTATAGACGGTTTTTTATTATCTAATTTATTTGTAGCTATTAATGCAATATGCCAGAAATAAAGTCCCATTTACTCAACAATAAGCTTTTCTGAAGATGCATTCATTCTTCTTTGTTGGTAGAGAAGATTGGTTCACTTGTCCTGTCTCCAGCTTAGGAAGGTTTTGTCTTGCTTTGTGAATTCCTAGACAATGACTCACTGGTAGCATCTGCTTCTACCACCCATTCAAATTAGGGATATTGACATTGTGGCCTCCCTAGCTTTCTTAAGAACTTAAGCAACTTAAGAAACAAAATCACAGAATTTCAGAATTGGAAGGGATCTCAAAAAAATCTAGTTCAACCGGATTAAGCATTCTCTCTATAAAACACCTGAAAAGTGATGACCCAGATTTTGTTTGAAGGCTCTGTATGATCATTTGGACAGCTCCATTTATCTGGACTTTCTTTTTAACCTCAAAGTTTAACCTTCTTGCTCTTCTCATCCATGTACATTTGGCACTCTGGGTCCAAAAAGAATGTCCATTATCTTTCTTCCATGTGATTGCTCTTCATACTTAAACACAGCTATCGTGCCCCTCTTGCTCAATCCCCCATGATCTCTCATTTGGGCTAAACATCCTTAATTCTTTCAGTCCACCCTCACATGGTATAATCCTCAGGCTCTTTTATCTGGGTCATTTTTCTCTGAATAATCATTTACCAAACTCCTTCCTATTAATGTGGCATCCAGAAATGAATATACTCCAATCATGGTCTGACCAAAGTAAAGTACACAGAGATTGTAGCCCTTGTCTACCAGTCCAAGATCACAATAGGTTTATTGGCTGCCATATCAAACTAATGACTTGTTCAACCGAAAAGTCTAAACCACTTTCAGTAAAATGGTCATCTAGTCAGGCAGACACTCTCTTTTCTCTATTACATTTTACATGATTAGGTTTTATGCCTGTCCTGTGTCAAGATATTTTTGCATTGTCTCTATCATCCAATGCATTTGCTATTTCACTTAGCTTTTTGTAATCTGTAACCTTCATAAGCATGCTTTCTATGCCTTTACTCAAGCTAGAGAATTACAAGATTTAAAATTGGAAGGACTCCCTTCTTTCCATTCTCGTACCCAAAAGGAATCCGCACTGTAACATGTCACAAGTGATCATTCAGCTTTAGCATAAAAATCTCCTAAGAATCTACCACCTCTTGAGGCAATCTTTTCTATTTTTGAACACCTTTAAGTAGTTTTTCCTGTATCAGGCTTAAAATTGCCCCTCTGCAACTTCCATCAATTTTAGTTTTCCCTCTGAGATTAGAAAGGACAAGTATCATTCCTCTTCCATATAACAAGGGCAGACAGCTATAATGGCCCCCCAAAGCCTATTAATACCCTGTTATCCCTAGGTGGTCTCCCATCTAAGTACTATGTCTGATTGTGTAGCTTCTCAGATCAGCCACATTCCAGGTAGTGGTAAACCATAGACATCTGGTGAAAATTTAAAATAGTACAACAGGGTCAAACAAATAATAATTGCTGAGTTACATAGTGTTTCAACACTGTGCAGTAGATTATGTATAAAACTTATCGATGAGGAAACTGAACTTCAAAGGTATTGACTTCCTCATGACTCAATGCCTTCTTCCTCCTTCCCCCTTCTATTTTGATGGGTACACAAGGGAGTTGTTTAGGAGAAAAACAGGTTGAAGTTATATTGGTTAGGACAAACTACAAAAGGTTTTGTCTTACCACAGTCAAATCTCTGGCAGACAGTCATATCTAACCTAGTAACTTGGATCCCACTGGGCTCTGACTGGTGAACTTTTGCTTTCTCTTGCTCAGTTTTAAGCTGATCACTTTTCGAGTCACCAATGTCATGCCACCTGTTTGAGCCTTCTTCTCTGTATGAAAATGAAGGGCCCAACTGAATAGTCCAGGTCTAATTGATGAGCTTTCCCCCCTTGTCTCATCTCAGACTCACACCACTAGTTCCCAGACTGTTCCCTGCCACTCTGATTAAGAGATAAGAAATAAGACAATATATGGCACAGCATAAGCTTGTGCAGCCTGAATGCCCTAACCATTCAACCCACCTTTCTCCTAAACAACTTCCTTCTTGTACCTATCAAAAATTAGAGAAGGGGGAGAAGTCATCGAAAAGGCAGAATACTAAATGTCTTAATTTATTTGCTGTTGGACCCATCCACTCCATTTACCTAAGATTTATTACAATCCAAGTTTACCTTCAATTACAAGAGCTTTTCAGTGCCACTTTTTTGAGTGTGTGGAGGGGATGAATTACTCAATTAGCAAAAGCAAAGATGATAATCATCAACCTGTGATTTGATAGTGTACTTAGCCATATTCTTAAAATGACAATCACCAAAGACAGGGACTATCCTCAGTGCTTAGCAGTGCCTGAAACATAGGAGGTCCTTAATAAACAGTTTCAAATGCTGTCTCTGACACATACTGGCTGTGTGACCCTGGACAAATCACAGCCTCTCAATGATGCAGGTAACTCTATTAAACTTGTGAAAATGCACTGGTAAAGGAACGTTCCTCACCCAGAACTACCTGCGTAGATGGCAGGTATAGTGGCAGGTACAGTGCAGTTTACTGGATTTGGGAATAAAGGAAGATCTAGGTTTGAATTTTGCCCCAAACACCCTCCTGACCTTAAGGCAGGGTCAACCCAATGTCTCTGTGCCTCAGTTTCCTTTATTCACAAAATGTATATAATAGCACTTGGTCTACAGGGCTGCCCTTAGGATCAAATGAGATAAATGTGAAATGCTTTGCAGATTTTAGTGTTACAGAAATATGAATTATTACCATCTTAACATTTGATTTTCAGAACAACCCAATTCAATGAACTATCATCCCCATTCTACCAGTAAGAAAAACGCTGATAGACAAAGGACTTTAATCGAAGTCACATTAATTGCTTGAGGGGGTATCCAAAGAAGCACAGGCCTTCCAGATTCTAAGTCCCCAGGTATTAATGGTTATGCAAAATGAGTCAGAGGAATTTAGTAATAGGTAACTTCTTGGTTTAGCTATTTAGAACTACTGTTTAGTATTGTTTGACCTTTCCGGTGTTAACCTATTCCTAGATTTTTTTCTTAAAACGTTGTTACATTTCCCAATATTTACTTTTCCACATCACAGAGGAGCTCTTTTTGACAAAATGGGAGGAAAACACAGTTCAAAAACACGCGCCCCCTCCCCCCCGCCAGAAATGACTTCAAAGAACAACAGAAACTGAATGGTGTGAAATTATAATGGCCATTCTTAAAAAATGATGTCCGTTTTTGCTCATAATCAGTTCAAAGATTCTTTCTAATGGTAGGTCAAAGTGAAAAAGTATCATATAATTACTAAGAAAACTGACATTAATAAAACCAAATGAAATTTTATAAAAAAACCTGTCACAACTTATGCTATGAAAATACTTAATAGGGGTACTAGCTCCAAGTTGGAAATTTGGCAAATTATCAAATCCAATCAACATTTCCTAAGGACAGTCTTTTAAAATTTTTTGCAAAGTATTTTAAGTTTTTGTGATTTACCAAAAGAGCAAAAAGTTTAAATTTGGTTAATTTGATTGTGTATCATCCACTTCTATACTGAAAACGTGTGTTTAAGAAAACTTTCCATTCCACAATTGTTTCATACTTTACCATATGGAAAGGATGTCTTGAAATATTTTCTTTACATCCAAAAAACTGACAGACTGATATTACTTTCCACTGTGTTACTTTTTCTAGTTAATATACTTTTGTTTAAATAAATTACAGAATCACAAAATTGGTAAGGTAGAAGGAATCTCACAAGGGTTATGTGGTTCAACCCACACTCCCACCATGAGACCTGAAAAATGGTCATTCAGACTCCGCTTGAAGACCTCCAAGATTAAGGAACCCACCTTCCCTGAAGGTAACCCATCATATTTTTCAACAATTCTAATTCTTAGCAAGTTTTACCTGACATTAAGACTAAATGATGCTTCTGGAATACACTACTCAGACAATTGTTTAAACAAGTCTAGACTACCCAAGCAAATAGCTTAAAGGGAAGGCTGATTCCTGCTACCATTAAGACAAAATCAGTATGAAATTTTTGACTGGCATAAAGTACTTACCTGATTGAAGGACGAACTCGAACTGCAACTTTTACACTGTCCATGCTTGGCATTTCCATTATCTTTTCATCCGTTTTATTGTATTTAGGAGAAAAATACAGTTAAGAAAAGCACCTCTAAATTACACTAACCTAACCTGGTACTAAGATGTCTGCCAACTTTCGAGATGATTAATTTTTAATGGAGTCATTATATAGTATCAATTACATGCTATAAATTATTTTTAGATAATCTTCTATAACCCTAGTTTATTCATGAATTCTGGGTCACCGCCAATTAAACCTTGCTGAGATACATTCCAGAGACAAAAAGGTTTTGGTTTTTTAAGTACTTCATTACTTGTACTCTCTCTCTGTGAACTGAGTCAATATTTTCTAGCCTCTTCTGTGTCCATCAGCACCATTCTACTCCTGAATACAGGGCTACAAAATATGCCTCTGCAGCTCTGCAAGAATATAGATGATATAAGTTCCCTAAGTGCAAGGACAGTGAAGCAAGTATTTGCATTTCTCAAAATACTTAGCACAATGCTAGGCATATAGTATTTGATGGACTGTAATTTTAAAGAGAGGAAATATCATTTCAAACCTCCTCTCTCACACTTTTCTGTGGAAATGCTACTGATCAATGAACTAGCCAATTCAATAAGGATAACCAGACTCTGAATCATTAAGTATTTGAAAATGAAAAATCTAAGTGTGCTAAACTGGACATGCCACTGTATATGGTAACCACTGTATTACTTAGGAATTAATTTTAGTATGTTAGATCATAAAAGGCACTTCTCCTTCAACACTGTTCATACCTAAAAATCAAAAGACTAAATTATTTATAACTGCTTAACACAATGGCCTCTCAGTCTCATCCTTATTGAGACAATCAATTGCCCCTAAACTAAACCAATAATTCAATCATTTTCATTTAAGAGAAATTTAAAATCACAAAATACAAGAAAATTATCAAGTTTAAGTCCCTAAAATTATATCAGCAATATACATTCAATTTCTCTCAAAAATCTGACAACATATTGTGAAGTATATAGTTTATTTAACATTCCAATAATAAGCTGTATTTACATATTATATAAATGTATGAAGTCTTAATATAAAATAGAAAAAACTGCATGTGACTGAAGGAATCACACTCCATATGGAGTTACTTTACTTACTGAAGATCATTTATTTATGAAAATTTACAATAATTTATATAAATTATTCTTTTCCAAATTAGATGATTTTTAATAATCCACACAATTCTGATGACTTTACAAACTGGGGTGTACATTAAAAACTTGAAAAAAAAATTATAGCATCTTCCTGCGTAAAACTTGCTTTGGAAAGGAAGACAGTTTCCTTCTGCTCCTTCCAAGAGTTTTTTCTGTTGTTTCTGTAGTCCTTCTTGGTTTGCTCTTGGGTGCATCAACTGGGGTTGCTAAGGGAGAAATCAGCTTGATTTCCACAGGAGGGGGTGACCAAGAACCTTCTTTTTCTGTGGTTCTGGAAGAAGAGAAAAGTACAGTAAGGTGAAATATCTCATCAGAAAGAATTGTCATAGGGGAAAACAAACAAACAAAAAATCCTGGAATTTCAGCATGCTGATCATTACTGAATTTTACCTTTAGTTTCCTTAATTTTTATTAATGCTATCATACATGCAAGATGTGATCAATATCTTTCAGATTTTACAACTGGTAAGCAATTAGCAGCACTGGTCTTGAATCCAGAGCTGGGAACCCTAATAGTACCTACCCTCAGGATGGCAGTGAGGATCAAATGAGATGGCATATAAAGTACTTTACAAACCTTTAATTACTAATATAAATGCTAGGCATTTATTATTAGAAAGTCTACTGAAATGTTTTAAAAATTCAGTCATTACATACAAAAAAACAGAAGACATCGATCAAACCTAAAAAAAATAAACAGAACTTTAGAACATATGTGTTCTTATAGCTTTTTCCATCTGAAGGCTGTATTTTTTGGAAAAAAGAAATCTAACAGTTCACTTTGTCGAAGTCATAGAAGATTTAAAAATGGATGCTTTAACTATGATTTTAGGATTGATGATGGCTTCCCATGTAAGAATCAAAAACAGTATAAAAACTGAGAAGAAGCCATTTGTCTGGCCATTTGTCCAGAATCATGCTAAGAGTGATTAAGGAAGTTTAATAGATAATGGAAGAAATAAGGAAAATACTTAAGACAAAACTTTAAAACTTAGTACTATGAAATAGAGTTTAAATAATTCACACATGAAAACGGAAACAGGGTCAGGAAGGACACTTTTATGGCCACAGATCTTTATACAAAAGTATGTATAGCTTTTAAAAGTGAATCTGGGATTTCAACACAGTGGTAACACCACTGCAACTATGCAGGATTCTAAATTCTTTTTTTTTTTCTTTAACATGTGCACTTTTATTTGAACTGGTCTTAAGTTAGCACACAGGTAAAGCTCCTCCCCTCCCCCAAGTACTGACACCAATCTCATAAAACTTGCAGGGTGACATTTATGTTGGGGCCAGGGAGGGAATTCAGGGGGTCATTCAATATGGCTGACAATTTAAAAAAAAAAAAAAAGGAACAAGTATTAAGGTGGAAGATACAAAAAGTTTTTTTAAAGGATTACATTAATTTACATGTAAAGCAATACTAGTACCTTCCCCCCCCAATCTGGATTTGTTACTTAGCTCATTTTACAGAGCTAATTTCTCTATAACAATGCATTAGACAATATTTAGAATGACTATTAAAAAAACCCACAAATGTACAATCAAGAGTCCTGAAGGCACACTGTAGAACTTTGGGGATGTTTGCTTCCAACATACTTAGACTGCCCATCACCTTCACCCTTCCAGTTTTTAAATCCTGAGTCAAGCACCAAAAAAACAAAATAAACAAAAAAAGACAAACAAAGCCATGCCAATCTCATTTCTTTTTTTGGGAAATTATCATGTCATACCCTTTGGACCAAAAAAATAAAAAAGAAAAAGAAAAAAATCAAAAAACCAGAGTCCATTTAGAAGCATTTGCAGTGGACAATGGAGGGCCCAGATTCATCATACTCTTGTTTGCTGATCCATATCTGCTGGAAGGTGGAAAGAGACGCCAGGATGGAGCCTCCAATCCAGACAGAGTATTTGAGCTCAGGTGGGCAATGACCTTGATTTTCATTGTGCTGGGAGGTAGGGCTGTAATCTCCTTCTGCATCCTGTCAGCAATGCCTGGGTACATGGTGGTACCACCAGACAATATGGTATTGGCATACAAATCCTTATGGATGTCAACATCACACTTCATGATTGAGTTGAAGGTAGTTTCGTGGATTCCATAGGATTCCATACCTTCCATGGCTGGAAGAGAGCTTCTGGGCACTGGAACCTCTCAGTGCCAGTGGTAATAACCTGACCATCAGGGAGCTCACAGCTCTTTTCCAAAGAGGAGCTAGATGCAGCAGTAGCCATCTCCTGCTCAAAGTCTAGGGTGATGTAACACAGCTTCTCCTTGATGTCATGCACGATTTCCTTCTCAACTGTGGTAGTAAAACTGTACCCTCTCTCAGTCAGGATCTTCATGAGGTAGTCTGTCAAATCACGGCCGGCCAGATCCAGACGGAGGATGGCATGGGGAAGGGCATACCTTCATAGATGGGCACAGTGTGGGTCACACCATCACCGGAGTCCATCACAATACCAGTGGTACGATCAGAGGCATACAGGGACAACACCGCCTGGATGGCAATGTACATGGCTGGGATGTTGAAGATCTCAAACATAATCTGAGTCATCTTTTTTTTGTTGGCTTTTGGGTTCAGGGGGACTTCTGTGAGCAGCACAGGGTGGTCTTCAGGGGCCACATGGAGCTCACTGTACAAAGTATAATGCAGATCTTTTCCATGTCATCCCAGTTGGTGACAATACTATGTTCGATGGGGTACTTCAGGGTCAGAATACCTCTCTTGCTCTGGGCCTCATCCCCCATGTAGCTGTCTTTTTGGCCCATACCCACCATCACACCCTGTGTCTGGGGCACCCAACAATGGAGGGGAAGACAGCCTGAGGGACATCATCTCTGGCAAAGCCAGTTTTGCACATGCCAGAGCCATTGTCAATGAGAGCAGCAATATTATCATCCATGGTGAACTTTGAAGTGGCAGATTTAAACCCTTAAGAGAGAGAAGAGGTGGTGCTGCACTTGGAGCAGGGGGGAGGCAAGTGCATGCTGGGTGGGAGAGCTCACAGCTCAGGATTCTAAATTCTACTAATTCTGTCTCCATACAACTTAAATAACAAACTGTAATCTTCAACTACTGCATAAAGTGCCAATCCCTTCCTCCTTCTAACTCCTGGGATTTCATCCTTTATTAATCAACCTTACTAATCCAAATTCAGTCTATTTCTGTCCACATATCTATCAGCCCTCTTCAAAGTATACAGAATGCCAATCTTCTGTAAATACATTTTCCTTCCACCTTTCTCTCTTTTACTTGCTTTCCTTCTATGTCTTGCAACACAAACTTGTGCTCCCCCTAAGGAAATTACATTGTTGGCAAATCATCACTATTTTTGTCAGCCTCATTGGTGACTCTAATCTCTCATGTTTGTAATTTTGGTGTTATCTTTTACTCTTCCTTGTCATATGTAAATAATTATTGTGACCTACGGACGCCCTTTGAGGCATTTCATTTTAAAAATATTTGTTTTTAAAACTTGTCATCATCTTTGTCTATTACATCAAACTTACTTTCTCTCAAAATAATAGAAAATAGGGAAGCAAAACTAACTAACGTAGTAGTGGTTATGTCTGTGTGACTACCTACATTCTGAATCTGACCTTTGGATTCTTATTGTGAGTTCAGTTGTCTTTTTGTGTTGTTTTAATTTACATTACCATAGCTATAGTGTATATTGTGCTCCTGGTTCTGCTTACTTTGCTCTGGATCAATTCATACACATATTTCTCATGTTTCTCTAAAAATTCTTCATTTATCATGTCTCATGGTAAATTTCATATTCCTAATTTTTTCCCAACAATTTCTCAATTCAGGCGCACTTAATACTGTTTCCAATTTTTTTCTTAACGCAAAAAGTGCCGCAATGCATTTCTTGGTGCACATATCCCGTAGTATGATTGCTGGGTCAAAAAGTACAATAGACTGACTGAATTCACAAATCCACTAATTATCTGCTAATAAACAAACCTAACATTCCATAGCACATCTGCATTGACTAGGTTCAGCTTTACTCATCTTTGCCGATTTGATGGGTGTGAAATGAAACCTTGAGAATTGTTTCCATTTGCATATCTAGTATTAGTGACTTGGAATATTTATAAAAAAGTATGCATAGTCTGCAAATTCCCTACCCCTCTTTACTTTCATGACCATGCTTGAAAACCTTTCATCTTATTCTGTTCCTTTAGTATACTACTTCTCAGTCAAATGACAGAAAGCACCATTCATTATCAGTCTTCTGGAGTCATGACTGGTCTGATCATTTATAATGCTGTAGTTACAGTAAGTGCTGGGCGCCTGGAGGCAGTAAGGCCTGAGCTCAAATCTGACCTCAGACGCTTCCCAGCTGTGTGACCCTGGGCAATTCACTTAGCACTGTTTGCCTCAGTTTCTTCAACTGTAAAACGAGCTGGAGAAGAAAATGCCAAACCACTCCAGTATCTTTGTCCTAAAGGGGTTGTGAATAGTCAGATATGACAAAAAAATGAGTGAACAACTACCAAATTAATGGGCTCCTTTTTTTCAAAATTTTTCAGCTACCAAAAAAAATACTTAGTATTTATTTTGTGGGCATTTGTTTTTTGATTTTTGTTCTGATCTTTTGGGTCTACTAGTTCTATTCCTGGACCAAAGGGTATGGAGAGTTTGGTGACTTTTAGTTGGGACCCTTCACATATCCCCCAGTGAAGCACTGGTTGCCTGTTAGTATCACTAACATTTGTTAATTCTTTATCTTTGTCAATCTGAGTGGTTTTAATTTTCATTTCTATCATTAGTGATTTGGAGTATTTTTTCACATGACTTTTGGAAGCTTGGATTTATTTCATTTTTTTTGAAAAATGCTTTTTAGTATTGTTTAATCATTCGTATGATAGAGAATGGCACATTTTAATATATTTTAATCAATTCTCTATATATCTGGACTAGGGACAGAAACAGCAATGAGACCTGTGTCTCAGAAAGGATAGCAATGAGACCCACTGGTATATGGAATTCCTGAATGAGAAAACTAGACCAGGATAAGTTTTTTGTTTATTTTTCTAGGCAGGACTAGAATCCAGGCATTCCTGACTTTGAGGCTGAGTTTATATCCACTATGCAATACTACCTCACAACAGCCATTACACTGCCATGGTAAAACCATGAACATTGTAAATAAACGTATAAATATCTACATAAATAAAACTAGTAAATTAGAATATTTCATAGTTGTATTTACATAATTTCCTTGTGTTGTGATAGTCAACTCCCAGATAGCTTACAGAGTTCATAGTTATTTTGAAATTGTTTTCTTTTATTATCTATTTCTTCTGTTGGGTTTTATTGATAACACACAAAAAAACGCTAATAATCTGTCATTTTTAAAAAATATTTTTACTTTTTGGTTCTCAATTTTATTTGAATTTCTACAAAAAGTATTGTTTCTCTATTGTCTAAGTTTCTCTTTTCAATTTCTTTTTCTTGTCTTAATTGTTGTGGCTAGTAGTTTTAGAACAACAGCAAATAATAATTGTTCTAAAAGACATCTTTACTTTGGCCCCTGACCTTAAGCCTGGAAAGCCTCTAAGTGACCCCTATTATTATAATTAATGTTAATTTTTGGTTTCATATAGGTAGTATTTGTCATATTAATGAACAGTCAGTACATATGTTTCTGATTGAATTTGAATGAGTTAAGATTTTTAAATATAAAGAAAATTTTATGTATATCTATTTTTTTTATTACTTTTGTTACTGGTAGGGAGGGTCTAGTCTAGCTTTTGTGATACAGGACGAACAATCCTGCATTCCTGAAATAAACGCAAATGGATCATTATATTAACCTGTTTAATATAACTGATATATCCCGATACTGTGCTCAATATATTTATATCACTATTCATTAAAGACAGTAATCTGTATTTTCTTTCTTTGCTTTCTTCCTCAATATCTTTAAAAGATACTAGTCTCACAAGAAATTATAGGATGTTTTAGTCCCTATTTTTGTAAGCAACTTAGGAAATACTAGGATGGATTTTTTTCTTTGAATATAAAATTCCAAATATAGAATGTACTTATAAATCAACTTGGTCCTGTTTCCTGCTCCTCCTCTTCTCCTTCTGAGAGTTTCTTTGTAGTTTATTCAGTTTAATATATGATTTTTTCAGAATCTTTATTTTTTGTGTATAGTTAAGATTTTATTTCAAGCTTTTCTAAGTTGTTTTTTAAAGCCACATATCCAATTCATTCATTCTTTCTCTCACAATGAAAACATTTACAGATTTTTTCTCCTCTAATGGAAGTTCTGGTAACATTTCCAAAGTTTTATGTTGTTTTACTGCCATTTTCTTTACCAAAATTGTGTTGTTTCTGTGCTTTGTTCTTTAAGATTAAACTGGTCTCCATTTAATTCTGAGTCCTTTATTCAAAGGGACTTTTTTGATTATAACATTTAGTGCACTGTAGTCAGTAAAGATTATTTTAAGGATCTTATGATCTACCAAACACACAATTTTGTAAAGGTGCCAACTTACAGCTGACAAATGTGTGTGTATTCCTCTCTATTCTCACTCAGTAATCACTAGAGAGTTCTTCTATATAACATTTCTAAAATTCAATTCAGATACTTCTTTCCTACTTTGTTATAGAGTTGACACTGTCAAAATTTTCCGTCAGTGGTTATTTTTTTCTTAAAATAGTTGAATACTCTACCATTTGGTGAACGTGTGTGCGCGCACAAGTGTGTGAGCATACAGGTAGCTATACATGTATGTATCTCAATTTGTCTACATGTATAAATATAGCGATATAGATATATGCACATGTGTAGATAAAGACATCTACAGATATACATGTGTAGATATCTATCCACACATAATAACTATGACATTATTTCCTTATCTATGATACTTTCATTACGTTGTAATTCCTCTGCTTTTCTCTTCTCAAGGCAGCTAATTTCTGTAGTCTGAGATCATGTTTGCTACAATGCCCTTTACTGTATTTATCTGAAGCATAAATTCTATTCCAGGACTATCATTTCAACTGTGTGAATCTGCTTCAACCGCATTTGTTACTAACAATTCACTGGTGGATTCTGCTCTCTAATTCATTCTGCTGCCCTCCTGTTTTATGGATTAATCAATTCCATCTACATTCATAGTTATGATATTGTGTATTTCCCTATACCATATTCTCTTATACTCTCCCCTGAACCCTTCTCATTGCAAAGGAGATAAATACAAGGAAGTTAATTTACATTAGTTATTTATAATTGAAGTGGTCTGTTCCTATTGCCCTCCTGAATCCCTTATCACCAACTCCAGACACTGATCTCCAATTTTTCAACTACCTCTTTTGGAATTCTCCCTTCTTGATCCACTAAATAAATTAATGTTTGCTTTGCTAATGACTATTTATTCCCTGGATCTACTTTTATCAAACACTCTCTCTTCCTGTGCCTGTCCATTTTCTTGATGAGTTAAATGTATTTTTATACCGCATAATGTGAGTATGTTTTCAATTGTCCCTTGTACGGCTCAGAAAATAGTTAAATTTTTATTGAGAGCACTATTACCCCCCCATCTGTTCCTCCATTTTTAGATATTCTTATTAATTCTAATTATATGAACTGTAAACTAGTCCCTCTCCTTCCTTATTTTTCCTTTTTAAGAAACTCTCCTTTCTTTTCTCCCTCTGTAACATTTGAAGACAGTGGAAACTTTGAAAGGACAAGTTACTTTTTATTCCATTTAGAATGCAAGCACTTAACCAGCATTTGAGGCACTTCCAAATCCTCAAAAACTGTTACCCTATATTTCGCATTTCAAAGGTTCATCCCATCTTGTAAAATTCTTACAAAAAGATTAATGAAATCAGCTGTATAAATACAGGATAAAAAAGACATGGCTCAATTATGGTTCATGTTTAAAAAAATTACGATGAAAATTCCATGTGAGTTAGTGATAAGCTTATTAATAAATAAGTTAATGTCTTAAATTATGTACTTATATGCACAGCGCCCAAAACAAAATAATAAGTTCTGCCAGACTTTTCTCAGATTACACAATTTCTGGAATGTTTTACTCTGTGTTAAGCTAAAATTTTAAAGAGACACTGAAAAATTACAGTGTCTATCTAGTAGGAAAATCAGAAAATTCTCAAACTATGCTATATGAAAATCAGATGGGGATTTTTTAGTTTGGAAAAAAATCTAAGATTTGTAGACAAGGGACGGATATGATAGTTAATTTTCTTATCTTTTGAATTATTAGCAACATACTAATAATATAACATGCTCTTTTTAAATTAATCAAGCCATGAACAAGTATTTAAAAGTACTTACAGTACTTTAGTACTTTTAAAGTACTTTAGAGTATATGTAATTATGACATAAAAGATGGTTTTCAGGAATTCATGTAAGTAAAGTTTATCAATGACAAAAATATTCAGAGCTCCCCCCAAAATTAATTCTCAAGTTTCAGTTCTCCTTCCAGTCTAATTGTGAACAAATATAAATATTAAATTGTTGAAAAGTTTTCCATACTTGCTTGCTTTTGTTTTTGTTGTCCTGATTCGTTTTGCTTTTTGCTTTTCCGTGGTTTCCACTGATTTTGGGTCATTTTCAACTGGTAATTCCTTTGGATTAAAAAATAAACAGCGAGTGTCATTTTAAGTACATTAACACAATGTGAAAAATGACAGAGAAACTAATAGAGAATTACTTCTAATATCATCACATTCATAGCTGTTGAGTAACTGCCAGAGTATCTGGCATAAAGGGGCAGAATTTTCAAATAAAAACTGAGGCAGCTTTTATAATTTTAATATACATTTGACTGACACTTAAACTGACATTGCAGACATGACTCAAGGGGGAAAAAGGTTATTCTGAGGGAAGAAAATCAGCAACAACATAATTCTTACCAGTTCTTTTACAATCCGTGAAAGTTCAGATGCCTGTTTTCTTGTGGTCCTCAAAGTAGGGGGTGAGAAGACAAATTGAGAGGACAAATCTGAAACTAGGCCCTTCAACTGTACAGTGGTTTCTATTTTTTGAGCTTAAAAAAAAATCACAAATACATAATTAAATTTAAATGTAAAAATCTATGAGTAGAAAAATAAAGTTTACAACAAATGGTATATGTTTTAAAGCTGGAAGCACCTCCACTTATACTTAAAGCAAGTATTTATCCAAAAGTATATTTCATTTTTAATCACTGTAATAAGCTGTGCAAGCCAGAGGGGAGCAGTATTAGGAGTAATTCCATGAGGCAGTGTGATATAGTGGAGAGAACACTGGCTATGGAGAGAACCTGGTTTTAGAAACCCCAGTTATACTACTAATTATTGTCTGTATGACCTAAGACAAGTCTCCTGAGCTTTCTGGGTCTCAGTCACTTTATTTGTAAAAAGAGCTGGACTAAAGGATTTCCAAGGACCCTTTGTCTAAATCTATAAGATCCTTTCCCAAAATCAATTCAACTTGACTTAACCCAGATGACTGGGAGTTTATAATGTTTCAAACAGAATAATGTCATTCTGTGGAGATTTCAAAAGAGTAGTTAGAAAGTTGTTCAAATTTTCTCTTCGGCTATTTTACTCTTCTCTATTTGGTATTTAGGATCAAGAGCACTGACAAAATATCCTACTCATCCATGTGTATTATCTGATTTATGCCTTCTTGGAGATAAGACCAGATCAGTGGTTTGACATAAAGTTAAAAACTTTTGAAACCTTTGTAGCTCATTCTGGACTTTACACTGTAATTCAGTTAAAATATAAGCAGCAGAGATGATGTTAACAAAGGGCTAAGTAAGCAAAAGATATGAATGTGTTTCAAAGAAGCTAAAATTAAGGATTATCATGGAGAAATCAAAATGGAATAACTAAGAACTAGATCTCTTTTGTACCCATATACTGACATCATTATTGCAGAATCTGGTCTGTAGCCTTTTCCTTTCCATTCAGGAAAGGAATCTCTGAGATTAATACAAGTATTCAGAAGGATGTTCATTTATAAACCTGTGAGAGAAAATTCTTAAAATATACATCGTGATCATTTTGCAGTCTAAGAGGTGATTTCACATATTTAAGTTTTGACCTCTCCCTCCCTCAAATTTATTTTTCTTCTAAAATACTAAGATCCTTAAAAAAATCACTAGGAAAATGACAAAGCAAGACTTAGAAGGCCAAATCTTACTTTTACTAATCCAGTACCCATGTCAATAAAAACTGGACATTTATTAAAACTGATAATCAAAACTAATATACCACAACAGGTTTTTTTATATAACAAAATTAATGTTGTAAGAATGTAAATAAACAGAAATCTTGATATTACACAGAGCTCTAGTTTTACTTTTTTACCCCCCTAAGGTTCTCTGTATAACACCTTTCCTCCCTATTATTTCAAGTTAACTCAAGAGATGTATCTAACCTTTAAGAAATCACAAAAAGATGAAATTCCTCTTGAATAAATACTACTACTTTTTTCTTTTCCCAAAAGTAATTAGCTTCACATTTGTGCTGAGTTTGATGAAATACCTTTAATGTTTGTTATCTCTTGAATCTACTTTGCATTCAACTAAAAACCAATTAACTGGTGAATAATTTATCTGAATTTAATTTTCTGACTCAGAATAAGAAAATAAAGCAAACTTTTCAATAAACACTACCTTGGTAATTCAGAATGCACATAAAACCATTGGACAGTTGATATAATTTCTATTCATTAAACATCTCCTAATAGAAGCAACTACACTTTCCACCACACTTTAGGAATGTACCTAAACGTTCTCTTCTGTATCCAGCATGGGACATAGCTCTGACATTCTGACATTTAGAGAGAACTTACATTGTATCTACATGGGGTCACAGAATCAATCTGCTTGAAAAATTTTTTTTGACCCTCTCATTTGATACACAAAGTAGCAAACCCAAAATTTTGAAAGGGCAATTTAATGGGAGACTTTTTAATACAAATATAATAACACATTATGTATAAAATTAAATTTACTACTGACCAAGGTATTATAGTTACGTAACTAAAACCTGAGTTTGAATAGTAAAGTTATTCCAGTTAAATAATTACATACATAAGGTTAATCTGCTTTAAAAAGCATTCTTAATTGAATTGGCAATGTTACAACAATCCATAACTTTCAGACACTAGCTGATTCAGATAAGCATTCAGATAGTAGCTTTTGCAGAAAGCAACAACAGACTATTTTTGAAATAAAAAAGTGATAAAAAAGTTTATTTTTAGATGTAAAACTACCTCTCAAGTTTTTAGTTGTGGAATAGGAAGGAGAGAGTGAAATATTTTTAAGCCTAGAAAAGAACATTTTTGGGTACTGTCATTGGAGAGGCTGAAAGTGGCAGTTCCCAGGAGTTTTTAAGACTGGTGTTTTTGAGGAAAAAGCTAATTATACAACTTAATTAGGAAAGTGCAGGAAATGATGAATAAAGCTCATAATCTGTTTGAGAGGGGGAAATAAAGAGTAGTGAAACAAAGACCACTGAGATCATTCAAGATAAAATGTGCTTTGAAGCAGGTAGTTAGTTCATGAAATAACAGAATTAGTAATTAAAAATCAATAACACATTGGCTATACCAAGTGTTTGAAAAACTGTTAAAAAAAAATAGAATTAGTTTTGGTTTATAAAAAGCCAAAAAAGGGGGAGAAGGGAAGAGGTAACTAAAAAGATATTCAAACTCCTTAGTGTTTTACAGAAATGCTACGCCTAGCAAATATTATTTGCGAGTATTATATAGAAAACACATCAATTTGAAAACAACCACCAAAAACCCACAAGAACTAAAAGCAAATGAAACCAATTTAAAGAAAACAGAAGTATGTTCATTCCTAAATGATAAATTTTAGTTTTCATATAGTTAGGTCTTAAAATAATCCCTGAATTAGGCCCTGAATGGAATTTATTTTGGTTTGAAATTTAAAAAGTGTACCTCTCGTCTTCCTTGTCACTTTTGAAACAGGTGAAGAAAATAAAAAAGACTCAGTCTGGGGGTCAGAAAAGTTAGGAAAAAGAACAGTCTTGCTGGATCTAGTCCTTGTGTTACGAGAAGAGTTGGTCAAATCACTGTCAGCATGCAGTATTTCTTTGCTTTTGGAGTCTTTGAGAATAATTTCTTCATCTGTGCTTCCTTCTGATACTGAAGGAAGTTTATTTTTTCTCCTTCGATTTTCAGTCAGTTTTGTCAACTTCCCCCTAGAGCTCAATGCTGTAGTCAGTCCTTCATCTGATGATAAAGGCTTGTTTTCTAAAGTTAATTTTCCAAGATTATTATCACCAGTTTTACCTGGTGTAATTCTTGTAGATCTCCTCGGGGTAAGAGGAGTTTGTTTTTTCTCACTACTAACTTCTTGAATTTCTTTATTCTCTGATGGATTTACTTTTCTTGGTCTGCCACGTTTCTTAGGTAGAACTGGGGTCTTAAATTCTGTTTCAAAAGTCAACTCAGATAAATCAAGTTTAGAGCGTTCTGGAGATACTGAGGTGCTATTCACTTTTCTTCTGCGTCTCCCACTCTGTTGGACAGGGTGCTTCTCTTCACTGGATGCACCATCTTGCTGAGCACCAACTTTTTCAGAGGGTTCCGTGTTAATTCTTCTCAATTTCCTCTTACTTCTCTCAGGACTGGTTGTTAACTTAATGTTCTGGTCATTTGATAATTCACTGCCTTCTGGCTCCTCCACAGATTTTTTTGTTCTTCTCAAAGTTCTTCTTATAGCAGAAAGAAGCTTAACTTCTTTACTATGGGGAGTTTCCTCATTTGATGATTGGAAAAGTTGAGGTGATTTCAACCCCAATTCTCTCTGTGAAGTTGTGGAGTCCTTTAATTCCTGTTCAATAGCAATTTTTAATGTATCCAGATTAACATTCTTTCTCCTTCGTCTTCTAGGAGTAACAGAATCCTGGGATACTTTCTGAGAGGCTGCTTCAATTTCAGCAAATGCACTTTCAGATATCTCAGATTTTTCTTTTGTTTTCCTAGTCCTTCTCTTTATAGCAGAAAGTTCTAGTACTTCAGGTGTTGGAATGTCTGAGGACAACTCCTCAAGTGTTGATCTGGCCTTTAGATTTTTGATGCTTTGTCCTCTCGTTCGTGTTCTGGAAGGTATTACGTCACTGCTCTGATTATCATTTAAACTGACTAGACCCGTTTCCTTCTCTACCTTGGTGGAACGCATTACCTTCTGAGTAATTAAAGGCATGGTTTCAAAGATAGTTTGTTCTACTGTGTCTGAAGCAAATTCTTTATTCCTTGTGTCTTTAATGACATCTAGTAAATTTTCAGCAATAGCTACCTTAATTGGTTCTGGCACATATGGTAACGTCTCCACAACATTTTGAGACTCCTGATCATTTATTGTGACTGCTGCCAAACCTTTACTATGCCCATGTTTACCACTGTCATCATTACAATCTTTCTCCTCGTCAGCTGCTATATTAGTTTTTTTAGCTGACACATTAGATGTGGCACAATCTCCTGTTTCAACTTCTCCTTCTTCACCTTCCAATATCAAGGTAAAGTTGCTCTGAGCCACAAAAAGCTCTCCATCCACTTCAGCCATGTCACATTCAACAGAGTCTTTGCTATCAGGTAAATCACAAGTAAACTGCTGTTCAATGGTATCCAAGTTATACTGAAGCTTTAGAGTTCTTGAAGGATACAACTCATTCAATGAAAGTGTCCCAGTCTCTTCTCCTGATGGCAAGGCTTCAACTCTTTCGTGTTCAATCACCTAAAATATATTAAAATACAAAATCTATTAAGAAACATTTTCATAAATGAATTTATTTCAAAAACTTAACAAGATTTTCAAAGTCAGTTTTATCCCAACTTTTCAATCACAAACTAAACAATGAGAATATATGTAACACCACAGATATACTTATAAAACACATAATCATTATTTTAAACTATGAGATTTAGCACTTTTCGATCAAAATAGCTGAACAGGAAATGTTTTCAGTAATCAGACATATCTGGATTTGAGGTACAGAGGCCAGACTGTGTCCTCTAGAAAAACAATTTTGAGTTCCAAAGCTTTGTAATAATAATAGTTATAAGGAGAATAAAGAGCACTTAAAGGTATTATTCTATTTGAGGGGGTAGGAGGTATAAGGTGGAGGAACAGAACCTTGGGAGAAACAAAGTACTTTCTTTCATTCATTTAATGCAACATTTAATTAAGCCCATACAAAGTACTATGGCTACGTGTTGTGAAAAATGCAAACAGTAAATAAGACATGCCCCTGCTCTCAAGGAGCTCACAGTCTAGTAGAGATATACACACACAAGTGATTATAACATATAATATAAACATAAGGGGTACAAAGCACGATGTGAAGTCTTAGTGGGGGAAAGAGAAAATATTATTTCTAAATAACCCCCATATGACTTAACAACTATCCATACTTTCTAAATAGAATGATCCCCATAAGGTTGAAGAAGAGTTCACCTACATAAGCTCCCTTGGGCTAGCCTCAATCCTCTTCCCTTTGGCTGGGACTGCATAAACCATGAAATTCCTAAGGTTTTCAAGTTGAATACCTCTCTTGTAAGGGACTGGTGGAAGAAGGAATGGTCCTTGCATTTACCTTTTGGTAAGGGAAGGGGAGAAAAAGGAGGAAGTAGAAACAACAGAGATCTCCTGACCAAGTAGGTAGAACATTATTACCCACCACTGAGAACACAGCCAGTTTCCCATTTCCCAAACATTCAGTTAGATTAAGAGAATGGCAATTCTTAGAAATAAAAGTTCTCTCCCATTTATGCCATCACTACAATTTCATTAGCATTCTAACTTGAAGGAACGGGGATTCAGGTATTTATCTTTTTGCTAAGGAGTAAAATGTGACTAGTGATGTGAATGTGGCTAGTCAGGGTACCATGAAGGTGAGGTGACATGTCACTAAGAAAAAAAAAAAAAGCCTTACACAACATTATAAATGCATTACACATTTATAGAACAAAACCCAAAAGGTTTCATTTGAAATGTTTCATCCTGGCATGTCATCAATGTCACTACTGCCCACTGACAAAAGAGTGGCTTAGTAGGATTCCAAAAACTAAAAGTAACAAACAAGTTTCTAACTTAAAACAAATAAAAGATCCTGAAAAACTTCTGAGTATAAATAAGTTCAATTATGTCCGCTTGAATGCTACTTAACTTGCCAGTAGACTAGAATAAAAAATCGAGTTAAAAAAATTCAATTGCCAGTAGACTAGAATAAAAAATCGAGTTAAAAAAAAAAAATTCAACTTCTAAACTTATTTCAATTAAATGACTGGCCAAAGAACATTCATTCTGAATTTCTTACCTTTCTCTTCTGAACAGCCATTATTTATTTCAGACTATATCTAAAGAAATCTTCAAATATTAATTGGGTTCCCAGAAACTAACTTCTTCAAAGATGCTGATTTTGTTATTAGATAGCCTCTTAATTTTCATAAAACCAGAGGAAATGTGGTCCAATTTTTCTGATCAGTATTTATTACTTAAAAGGCTTACAGATACAATATAAAAACAGAAAATACCCTACATTCCATCACAGCATGTATGTAATAATTATCAGAACTAAGATGGAAAAAGTGGACAGATTCAACTGACCTCATATAGAGAGTTCAAAATGTGGGAAACATTTTCTTACATGAATTTCTTGAGATTCAGAACTGTCAGAAACTGATGGGTTTTCTTCTGGTAAATTAGCATTTTCTTCTGGTGCATCAACCTCTATTTCATAATCTTCCTTTAAATCTAAGGCTATTTCTTGTTTAAGTCTATTTTCAGAGGTAACAGTTGCAGCAGTTTCAGCAGTAACAGGCACAGAACTTTCACTGACATGCAGGACACTCATCACAGCTGAAAGATAGTGATAACCATTAATTGTCCAATCTGTTGAATCTGAAACTGGTGAAAGCCAAGTAGAAGAAAACAAATTATACTCCACTTAAACCCTATTCTGATTTACTGGTTTTCACATTATTTTTAAACCTAGTACATAATACTCAAGAGCAAGCTTGAACTCTGTAACAATAACATACCTATCAACCTATTTTCTATCACTGACAAGACTGTAATATCTTCAAAATGTTCTAATTGCACACATTTCATTTCTACCTAAAGAAAACACATTAGCTGAAACACATTTTACATTCCCTCCCAACTATCACTTTTGATTAAAACGCAATACATTTCCTTCTTTATTCAAATGATATTATGACTTAAATGCCTGTCTCTTTAATCAGTCTAAAAGTTCATAGCAAGTGGATATCCTAATTTAAGTATTGTAACATCAAACAAGGTTTACTTACCCTAGACCAGGGCCCTCAAGGCCACATATGGCCCTCTAAGTCCTCAACTGTGACCCTTTCAAATGAATTTAAACATCAAAGAACAAATCCTGTTAATAAAATAAATTGTTCTGTAAAACCTGGACTCAGTGGAAGGGCCAGACCTAAGGACCTACAAGGCCACACATGGCCTCAAAGCCAGAGGTTCCCTACCTCTGCCTTTTTGCTTGGCCAAAAAAACTGGGGTTTTCTTATGGAAGAGACCAACCAACTGGGTATATTAAGAAAAAAATATAGTTTTTTTCTCCTATGTTTATATAAACATTAACAGTACCTTATCACTCATATTCATTACCTCTTTTTCTTACGAATTTCTTCCTTCTCCAAAACTATTGCCAGACAGGCACTGCAGATCTCAGTCTTGCTATTGGCACTCAGTGCTAAACAGCCTGCTAAATGCCTGTCCTAAAGTTACTGTGTAACACTCTCATAACTCTACAGGGATAAAGTCAGTTTCTCATATTTTTTTTTTTTTAACTGCACAGCCATACAGCCATAAAGAACTAGGTGAACAAAGAATGGAATAATTGTCATGTGGGGTCACTTGAGGTCAGCAGGACAAGTAGCTTTTCTAGCTGTGAATCACTGTACCTAATGAGGAAGCAATATCTACAAGTACCATGCTAAAACATTGTCCACCAAATGTGATGGCTAAAATTGTGAAAGCTGAAATAAATGACCCACCACACCTTTAGCAATGATGCTAGATTCTTCTCACTCTGCCATTTTCCAACTAAATAGAGAACAGTTGGAAAGGGAAAAAATAGAAATAATACAGCACAGGTACCAATGTTTCCCACTCTCCTCTGCTCTTGCTTCCCATTCCAAAGAAAATAAAATCTGTGTTACCAGAAAATATTAGAATGCATCTGACTCTAAACTTTTAGCACATACATACGTTCATTATTTGCTCCTGTTATTCCAACTGTGGTGGCACATATTTCATCAGATAACTGCTTTTCATCCAAAAGTGGCAAATTGGGATCCTGGGTGAAGATTTCCCTTTTGAAACAGAATCATAGTTCTACTGTGTTAAAATGTTCGACATATCACAAGTGTTTATGGATTTACATTGCTTTTGTTGACTGTATATTATGTTTATGATAAAAAAGATAGAATCATAGCATGATAGAAGGGTTGAAAGTTTAAGAGACTGAGACCATTTTACAAAGAAACTATGAATGCAAAAGACAAAAAGACTAAATTTCAATTAATGTTATATAACTTGCCAGGGGAATATATAACTCTCTACAACTTTTTCACTTGTTCATTTTCTTTCACTTCACTATCTACTTACCAATTATAGTTATATCAGGGGTTATTCCTGTATTTTCAAATAAAACAACATATCCAATAGGTGTAGAGTAATAAAAAGGTAATAATATTTTAAAATACCATTACTGAACATCCTACAAAGGTGATGTACATTAAGGTTATAATTTAAAATATATTATATATTCAGTCACTCCGAGGTACCCAAGACCAATTTCCAGATTCAACAAGTGTTTACTGAACACCTAGCAGAGGGCCATATGGGAGTGGAGAAATGCGTGCACACACGCACGCACACACACACACACACACACTCTCTCTTACTCTCTCTCTCCCTCTCTCTCTCTCCCCCTTTCCCTCTCTCTGTTGAAAAATAACAGTGGAAGGTTTTGGATTGGCAGTCACAAGGATCTACATGCAGAATTGAGCTCTATCAATACCTGTGAGACTTTTAAAATGAAAGCCTGATAACTTATGTCCTAAATCTGTGATCCTTTGAACTTAAGAGGTAAACACAGCATAGCAGAAAGATCAGTGGTAGTCTGAAAGTGATAAGAGGTGAATTTGAGTTCCAGTTATTGGCACTCAGTGCTAAACAGCCTGCTAAATGCCTGTCTTAAAGTTACGTTGTAATACTCTCATAACTCTACAGGGCCAACCCTGGACAAGTCACTGAACCTCAGTATCTTCATAACTTCAGTAAAACGGAGACAATACTAGCACTACACCTGCCCTGTAGAGTTGCTTTAAGGTTCAAGTGAGAAAATATATTTAAAGTATCTTATAACCATAATGCTCTATATAATCTGGAATATCATGAAGAATCTTACTCTGACAATATCATTTTACCTCATTATTATACCATGAATACTCATTTTTAAATAATTACGTCTAGAATAATTTCAACTATTCCCAACATGTTTTGCCTCATGAGGTCTTTTTAAAGATGTAATTAATAAAATAAGCAAAGGTATTGATGGCTACTAAAGCAATGTCATATAAAGATATGAATAATGAGATATTATTATAAGAAAAACTACATACAATAAGCATTACAGAAAGTATCTAGACAGGATGGACTAGAACAGGAGGCTGTATTTCTGAGGCAAACAGAAGTGAAGTGTGAATAGATCTAGAGGACATTCTAGGCAGAAAGGACCAAAAGTCATGGGAATCAGCATGATAGTTCACAGGATAAAGATGCTGCCTGACCATGTGAGAGTGGAAGGTTTTCCTGGGAACTGGTGGGAGGTAAGGAGGTACAGTGTTTGAGGGGCTGAGAGTTGAGTTGTGAATATTAATCTGAGAAGTCTAAAGAGGAGAGAGATGTTAAACATAGTATTTTAAGAAGAGTAATATGGTCTCATTACATTGGATGGATGTGAATTACATGAAAGGCCATCACAAGGAGATGACCAAGACCTGGTATAGGTTGGAAGCAAAGATTCAGAGCTGAAAAAGGACATGAAAAGCCAACTAGTCTAAACCTCTTAAAGATGAGGAAATTTAGACCCAGAGAGGCGTACTTACTTGTCCACAGCCAAACTGTAATAAAAACAGAGGTGGAATTTGAATAGCAAGTCCCCTAATTATAATCCACTTCTCTTTCCACTGCAAATATCTGTCTGGTCTCCTCTGCTCCTTAACAAGGGTGAGCTTAAGCAATGCAAATGAATTTTTAGAATTAGTCTCAGTAAGCCTGCATAAGGGCAGCTAAGTGGCAGAGGGATAGAGTGCTGAGCTTGAAGTCAGGAAGCCTCATCCTGTCTGAGTTCAAATTTGGCCTCAGACACTTACTAGCTGTGTGACCTTGGGCAAGTAATATGCCCCTGGCCTGCCTCAGTTTTCTCATCTGGAAAATGAGCAGCAGGAAATGGCAAACCACTCCAGTATCTTTGCCACAAAAACCCAAATGGGGTTAAGAAAAGTCATACACAACTGAAATTATTGAACAACAAAGCTTGGACAGAGTGATAACGCTAGAATCAGTAATACCTGCGGGTTCAAATCGTTTCTCTGGCTTACTGTGTTATCCTGAATAAATTAGTTAGTTGTGTCTCAAGGAAATATGGAGCACAAATTTGCTAAGTCGTAAACTAATTGCTGATCTGCCTAGGCAGAGGAGTCCACATATTCTTCACCATCTGATATCACAGAGCCTTCACTATTTATGTATTAAGATCTGAATCTACTGGTTGATAAAGGAAATTTCCACAGATATTTCCTGTTAGTACATAAGCAAAGAATATAAGAAAGTCATAACGAATTTTAAAGTGACATATAAATGATTTGGATATAGGCTATATTCACAACCATGTACATCAGCTCTTCCTTGTCCTTAGCATCAATAATTGAATTATATTTCTTTACAATAACAAAAGTTTCATAAAATATAAGAATCTTTAACAAAATTGTCTATATGTGTTTACACTGTCATAGACAGCTATGAACAACTTTTTATTACCTATTTAAGTTTCATGAAGTTGCTATGTCACAATTTTTTTAAAATCCAGATTTAAAACTTAAATTAATGAGCCACTCAATGCAATACACAATAAAAACAAATTCCAGTACCGAATATAAGACAATTTGATAATCTTGTGCTGTTAACTGTAATGTATATTTTTGATCTTGAAGTAACAGCTTAGGTCCCACCTCTTCCACAAAGCCTTCCCCAGCTACTCCAATTCATACTGATCTTTCTTCTGTGAACTCCTGAAGCACACAATTGAGCACATTATTTTAGATAAGATGTGACTATTCCATAATGACAATGATTTTCATGTGTGCCTTGGGAAATCAGTTTCACTACTTTAGTATTCCAGAAGTATCGTTTTACCTTCCTGTTTTTATTGAGCATCTAGTAAATCTTGCATTCTACCCCCAATGCTAACAGAATGTAAATTCTATGTATTTTGTTCCCTGAGGAATTTGTGGGGAGTGGGAAGAGAGGGGAGTAGGAAGAGGCAAACAATACAGGAACTTTAACATATCAGCTTGAAACAAAAAACAAAAACAAAAAACTTCCCCATATAACCCTAACAATTAGAGAATGGGGTTAATGGGTTCAGTCTCTAGAGACAGATAAAACTACATTTACTCCCATCTTAGGTCATTCACTCTAATCAGAGGATCTGTTCAACATTTGGTTGAGGCACTAAAAGAATTTTAATTTGGAAAGAAGACAGGGGTAATTCTGGAGCCTTGAACCATTGAAGGGTTACTGGGAATCAAAGATACAGGTGTATATGAAATAAAGAGAAGGAAATATGAATGAAGAGCAGACAGATCTATGCAACACCCACTTTTTTCCAAAGGAAAATAAAGTCAATTTTTCTCTTTGGCCATCTTTATTTTCTCTTTTTCCAACTATATTATGTCAATCTCTAGAAACTGAAGTACAAGAATTTCCTATGTAACACAACTCTGGTATGACATAGGACACATTAAAAATGTCCACTTTACATTCCAATTCTGTTGGATCAGGTCAACTTTACTGTTTATTATACACCATGCTATAATGGGAGCCATATGAACTTTCTGATCAAAATCAAACGACAGCAGTGTCCAGTCCAGGGAAGAATATTGACAGCAATAGTGGAGCCTAGATCTTGTACATGTAGTACAAATCTGATCACAGTTCCCATACTGGTATACTACTTGTTCCTACTGGTCACTATTTTGGACTTACATTCTATCTTAAACTGTACATAAGCAATACTGAATCAGAGTCCTTCTCAGTGCCAGAGGAGACATAAGAAATGAAGTCTAAAAATAATGGACTGCTTTGGGGAAGAAAGCTTTCTCGCTAAGTAACTGTATCATAATTCTAGTCATTAAGAGAAAACTTGCTATTATTAAAATGAAAACTTCAAAGATCTAAATAAAATGTAATGGAAACAAACACTGTTTTAGGAACAGTCTTTAATGTTTATCATCTTATTAAAAGATTCTTTTTTATTTTTTTTAGTGGCTTGTTTTTTAAGACTTATTTTCTTTCAAAAAACTTACCTTTCATGGTCTGATAAGGCACAGGGTGAAGGTTCAGAAACTTGAATGGAGCTTGGGTGATTTAATTCTGAAATTTCAGCTACTGAAACCGAGCCCAATTTGTCTTCATCCTCTTTCAAAATACCTGTAAGTTACAAATGGCTAAAAGTTACCAATCTCCTTCCAATTATTTATGCTAAATGTTAAATCTTATTTTTTTTTTTTGAGAGACAATATGATATAGTAAAAAAGCTAGGGATTAGAAATTAGGAAGCTTTGGTTATTAATCCTCCTTCTGTTACTAGAAAGCTGAAACTTTGGGCAAATCACTTAATCTTTTTGACTTCGGTTTCCTCATTTGTAAGATGAACCAATTAAAGCTACAGGATAGGAAAGATCCTTTTCCAGCAATAACTTTCTATGATTTTACTAAATCAAAAAATAATTATATTATTTTATTAATAAGAATACCTCACATTATCTCATTTTTTCCTGACATCTTCTAGCCACTGAAAGTCACCTTAATTTAAAATATTAGAGACCTTTTTATTTAAAGAAAAAGATAGACTTTCCATAAATACATATTTTACTGCCTAATTTAAAAAATAAAATGAATACTGAACTTAACCTTTCCAATGACTTACTATAATCAGGACTATAATATGATATGGAGGTCTGACCCTTCAAATTAAATAGCAGTAGATTTTTTCTTTTCATTGTTTTTCTGTTTCTACCTCTGCTTCAGGGTAATAAAACAAGAGTTGTTATTTCCCGCTGTTTCCCAACAGCTCCTCCTTCATTTCTACTTTGCTGCTTTTAATCTACTAGTGAGGCTAAACAGTCATACAATCAGGCTTGTCAGAACTGTGAGATCTCACAAATACCATGTCACATTATATACAAGGTGCTGTTGTTACATGCATCACCAAATTACTCTTCTTGCTCAAATTCTTTGGAACCTGAATGATTAAAAAAATTTCCCCAAATGCATTAATATTTTTATAGTCATGATTGATAATGTTTTCTTTAGAACTTAAGTTTAATGGTCAAGCACTTCATAATTTTGATTATCATACAGAGAAGTTAACAGATTAAAACTCTATTCTACAAATTAAGTACTCAATAGTATACAATCATTATAAAAATCATATACTTAGTAAGAAAAAGTACTCAAAAACATACCAATTTGCTCTTCTGTCTCTGGCCCAGTATCTTCTTTGTCACCTTCCTGCTTCTTTTGCACTTCTAAATCACCAGTTAAATCAGCTGAAATGTTCGCTGGCTTGGAAAAAATGAAAATGATATCATCTTCATCTTCAATGTCATGTGGCAATGGAGCAGCCTCATACTCCAAGGAGGTTTGGGCTGTTCTGGTAGGAATATTGTTGTTCTCTTTAGTCACTTCTAATTTTTCTGAATTTTCCATGGGTGAATGCTGTATTAATTCAACAGTCTCTTCATGCTCCTCTTGTTGGTCACTAGGGACCAAAGCCGAAGTCTTATTTTTGCTCTTCAGCCACATATTCTCTGAATGAACTCCACATTTATGCAAAGGTGAGGGTACAAATAATTTTGCCTTACTGTCTTCGGTAACCTTTTTAAAAAAAAAAGTTATAAAAGACGTTAAAATTTCAAAACTAAAAATGATCAGGCTCAATACTAGATTAAATTGTTTGATGGTTATGATTACTTGGGTACCTTCAGTATGGTGCTTCCCTAACTTGGCCCTTTTCAGTAAACAGGTCATATGCAATACTGTTCTACATTTCTGTCTTAAAATCTACCTGCTCTGAATCTCCTCTACCAAGGAACATAGTTGCACTTGAATTTAGGGACCTACAAATAAGCAATGACTTATAAACCCCAAAGATTAATTTTAACATTGGAATCTTTTTGGATAGATAGGCTTTATAGTACTTATCAAAATCAATGGAAACTACCTAATGAAGAGATTAGAAATGATAGGCCTATAATTTAGAAAGCTAACCACTGAAAGAACTGTGGGGAGAATTACTTATTCTACAATATCAAGGTAAACTAATACTTAATTTCCCAGTGTAAAGACGGAAGACACACAGTAGTCCATAAGGAACTCTGTTTCTAGTGGCTGCTGTTGTTTTTGGGGGAGAGAGGGGATTGGGGAAAATTTAAGAGTCTTAATAGGTACTTTTTTTTTTTTTTAACACTTATTCTACAAGAAACAGGATAACTTCTGCACAATCAAAATTAATGCATCAAGGATGAGAAGAGAAATTGTTGCATAAGAACAAGGGTTTGGTATCCATTATAACATCAACAAGAAAAAAAAAGAGAGAAGTGAGAAAACCAAAGGCCTTTCTCCAATTTTTATAGATCAAAAAACAAGTTAAAGGCTATGAATGAATAAACAATTATCAAAAGAAGTGCAAACTATTAATAGTCATAATGCTCTGGGTCACTAATAAAAGACATTAAAATTAAAACAATCTTCAAACCTTACAAACTGGCAGAAAAGTCAAAAGATGGAGACAGTCAATGTTGGAAGCACTGTGGGAAAATAGGAACACTAGTACACTGCTGGTTGAATATCATTTAGAATTATGAAAATAAAGTAACTAAATGTCCTTAACTTTTCATCCAGAGATTCCAGTACTAGGCTTATACCACAAATAGGTCACGGGTAAGAAGAAAGTTCCCATGTAAATAATGTTATTTATAGCAGCACTTTTTATGACAGCAAAGAAGTGGAAACAAGTGCATGTCCATCAATTGGGGAATGGCTGAACAGACTGTGGTACATAAATGTAATGCAATATCACTGTGCTATAAGAAATAATAAACATGATGAACATGCAGATGATGGAAAATCTACATGAACTGATGCAGAGTGAAACAAGCAGAGCCAATAAAATAACATAAACAATGACTACAATAAAATAAAGAGAACCACACAAAAAGTGAATGCTGCAAAATTATAAAGAACAAGTATGGCTCAAAAGAAGAGATAGAAGAAGATACCCTGAACCCACCAAAAAGGTGGGGAGGTCCATAAGTGTGTACATGAGAGTATACGGTACCTGTTTTCAGACTTTTTGTAATATTGGTTGGTTATGCTGATTATTTTTTTTTAATTTATAATTTTTTTTTAAAAAAATAAAATATTATTGGTTACATGGGATGGCTCTGAGAGGAGTAGGGAGGGGAAGAACGTCAACATTGACATTAATAAAATTTATTTATTTATTAATAAAAACAACTACTACTATTGAGAGGAGGTTTTACTGAGAAGTGGTTTAACAGAGAGAAAGCTAGACTGACACATTCTTACTGCGTGACTTTGGGTTCACTTTGCCTCTCAGTACTTTAGGCAACTTTACAAGAAAAGCAGCAGAGAAGATGTAGTAGAGAACAGATATGACAGAGTTTTCTTACCTGGGAATCCCCTATGCAAATCACAAGCCTAATTCTTATCTCAACAAACTACCATGATTAATGTGAAATTCATATCAGTCCTTTTCTCTGCTTATATAAAATGGCCCAAATGCAAAACCATTCATCTTTTCTTTCTAGCAGCATAGTCCAGAAACTATGTTCCATTCCTAATTACTGAGAGCACTGCATAGGCCATAAATGGGTTTCTGAAGAAAAAAGGCATCAGGACCAGATGGATTTACAAGTGAATTCTACCAAATATTTAAACATCAACTAATTTCAATATCAAATAAATTATTTGAAATAACAGGCAAAGGAGTCCTACCAAACTCCTTTTATGAAACAAACATGGTGCCAATACCTAAACCAGAAAGAACAAAAACAGAGAAAGAAAATTATAGATAAATTTCACTAAGGAACACAAAAATCCTGAATAAAATATTAGCTAGGAGACTACTCCATATCACAAAGATTATACAATTGTAACCAAGTGGGATTTATACCAAGAATGCAGGGGAAAAACCATAAACATAATTGATTTTGTCAATAACAACAACAAAAAAACCAAAAATCATATGACTATGTCAACATATATGCAGAAAAGGCTTCTCACTAAATACAATACTCATTCCTATTTAGAACATTTGAAAGTATACGGGTAACTCGATTTTTCCTTAAAATGATAAGAAGCATCCATCTAAAACTCTCAGCAAGTACATCCGTAATGGAAATAAGTGAGAAGCCTTCCCAAAAAGATCAGGACTGAAACAAAGATGCCTATTGTCACCAGTATTGTTCAATATTGTACTAGAAACATTAGCAACAGCCTAAGTGAAGAAAAGGAAATTACCATGAGTGTGCCTGAAATTCCAAAGTAAACTTATTTTGTTACTTATACTATATAAAATAGTAATCTTTAGTTTATAGACATACAGTATCTATAGCCTGGTACTACTGAAAAGCAAGATTTTTGTCTCATGACAAAATTAATTTAACTCTTATTTTCCTTTTATTGTTAATAATCAGGCGAAAAGAAGTCATTATTTTAATCAGGCAACTAAACTGAAGGCACTTATACCATGAATATAACTTTTACAGCGTAGTAAAAAGGGTAGCCAAGTAATTATATTTACATTTTTCATTCCAGTCAGTATTCCAGTAGTGGAAAGAACACAGAATTTGGTTCTAGACTTACCTAGCTTCTACAAATTTAAATTATAACATTATGACAATCAGTTAACTTTTCTGAGCATCAGTTTTCTCATGTATAAAGTCACAAATGTTTTGCTTTAACTACTTCACAGAGTTATGATCAACACCAAACTTACTCCAGTATTCCATTTTGTAGCCAGATCTTCTTCCATGAAGGAGATCCTAGTTTCTTTTGCACGTGGGGGAGGGGTAACAGATCTTCCAGGTGACCCAGAAGGAGATGCTAAAGGTGTTGTACGAAGACTAGACCTTAGAATGGAATGAGGAGTAAACTCAGGAAATCCAGCAGCAGAAATTGATGTGGCCAAAGCTTTAGCTCTCTATAAAAGAGAAATGAATGGAATTTTACTATTAAACTCCATTTAAAAAACTGATTTCCATAAATACATGTTGAAGTGCACTTAATTTGAAGGTGTTCAAACAAATTCAAACAAAAATTTAACATTAAAAAAGTTTCAACTAAAAAATAATCAGTCAAAAAATTTTAATTTTAGAATATTTCTGAAGAAAACAAATTGTGTTACCTTTAAGTATCTTATTATTGATGTTAATACAAACCTCTCCAGTACCTTTGCCACAATAACCTCAAATGAGATCACAAAGAGTAAGATACAACAACAACCAACAACTGTTTTAGTTATAAAATTTGAATTCAAGTTTTCCTGACTATGATATCAGTCCCCACATTGGTACACCTATGCTTATTTATTTCAGAGACAAACCAAAATCGTTGTTCTAGAACTTGGCAGGGCAAGAAGTCATCAATGATTTTTAGTCATTATATAAAAGTTCAGAGAAAAAGGATGAATTATTTCCTTTTAAATTGAGATATATTTTTAAAGAATTGGGGGGGGCAAATTTTATAAAAATATTCTGTACACAACTGATATATACTGGTATTCAGAGAGGCCTAAAACAGCGTCTGACATAGAGTTGGCACTTAATAGTTATTATTAATTATTGGGACCATAGTTTTGGAGATCAATCTAGATGGAGATCAATCTAGTTGCTCTTCCAAATTCCCAAATTTTGATGAAAGTGCCGCCATATTTCCAGATTCATAACTCTGGCATTAGTGTGGCTCTTCTCACTCTTCCTTGGCCTACATATCCAACCAGCTGCCCAATTTTGCCATTCCAACCTCTATAACATCTCTTGAATGGGAACCTTTCTCTTTACTTATATAGTTACCACTTTAAATCAGACCTTCATCGCCCCTTGCCTACATTTTTATAATAGCCCCTTACTGCATAGGTTGCTCTCCCTCTAGCTTTTCCCCACTCCAAATCACTTTAAACACACCAAAGCAATTTTCCATAAAAAAAGATCTGACCATGTGACTCTCTGACTCAGTAAATTCCGGCAGCTTTCTATTTACTGCCTTTAAGATAAAATATAATCTCTTGTTTTTACTTTTTTAAAGCCTACGCATACTGCTTCAAACTGATCTTTCCAGTCTTACACTATTTTCCCTCCTAGGCTTTGCTGTACAGCCCATTAGTCTTTTCCACAGTGATTTTGCTCTGTCCATTCCACTTACCTATATGCACTCCTTCTTTACCTCTGCTTCATTAAGTCCCTCATCTTAAGACACAGATCAAGCAGTATCTTCCACATGATTCCTTTCCTGATTTTCCCAAATACGAGTACGATATTACTTTAACTACTTGGTATATATTCATTTTATATTTATGCTCTATATGGTTTTATATGTATTTATCTTCTTCATTTTGAAGGAGGAATTCTTTCTTTGCATTGGTGCCTCTGCACTAAGCCCAATCGTCAGCATATACTTACTACTTGCTGATTATTCATTTACCTAGTAACTTCAAGTATTTGGAACATGGTCAAGAACCCACTCTCCCCTCACACATTCTACACTAGACTACTATTTTCTTTTCAACTGTGACTGGATCTTATCTGCTCATTTCTCCATACATCTGCTAAAGAATGGAATTGCTATACCATTGGGAGTAAAAGACTTTCTGTCCTTCACGAAGTGGCTCAGGGTGTCTCCACCTATATCCTAATTCACATTACAGTAACTTAAGAGGTCTTTGTTCCCAGACTAGGCCTAAAAACCCAGGTCCTGGAAAGCAGGGTCATTTTTCAGTTGAGCATTTCCAGATTTCTCAAGCCCAACAGAACTTTGTACACCTGAGCTTAAGAAATGTCTGAATGAACCAACGACAGATTTTTAAAATATTCACAATCATAGCTAGCATCCAGGAAGCAAGATGTTTTACCTTTCTTTCCTTGGGCCTTCAAGATCTAGTTAAATATGCAGTATTTCTACTCACCTTCACCACGAGAGGGGTTTCAAGCAAATTTAGTTCAGATGCTCTTGTAATGTTCTCAGATGTTAGCTGTGATGTCGATGGCAATGAATCAGATGTTATGTATACCACAGCTCTTGCTGGACTAAGCTGATTATAATCCAAGTTAGGAGAGGGCTGAGGAATGGGACGAACAACCAAATCCAATAGTCTATACAAACAAAAAGAGGTTTACAATGAAAACAGTTATTTAGTTTGTTAATAATTTTGTTATAAAATTATAAAAACCAATACAACTGTTTAAATCCAATTTTGATGTATGAAATGCCATAACTTTAGTCACTTCTTTCAAATTCCCATCACCATTCTCAGTCCATTCATTCTTATTCAGCTTGTCTTGTATACAGAATGCATCAATGCATACTTTGTTCTTCTAGTTCAGCCTTTCCCACTTTGCATTATTATATAACTATCTTTCTACTACCTACACATTCAGTATTCACTATACTAAAATTTTATTCCATTAATATACTATAATTTAACTGACCAATCACTTATGGGTGAGAATTTAGATTTATTTTTTGCTAGATTTTGCCTCAAAAAGCAAGCTGGTGTAAAATGTCCAAAGAGGTAGTTTTCTTTTTTTGGTAGCACTCTTCTAGGTATTTTCCCAACAATGGAATTATACTACAAGATTGCTTTCCAAAAAGAAAGCACCTACCAGTTCTTACCACCATCAATGAATGACTGAATCTATTTCAATGTTAACCTGACAATTTCAACTGCTTTTAATTATGTCCCTCAATTTGAGGGCTAGCACCTCAGAGTTGCTTTAATCTGCAACTTTAATCAATTCCTTTGATTACCGAGGCAAAGCATCTTAAGAAATATTATTAATAATTTTACTCTTGAAAACTATTTCTGCTTGCTGATCAAGCATATCTCTTCCTTAATCTTTATTTAACAATTTATCAAACACTAATCTCTATTGTATATGGCAGAACATAAGATATTGCTATTGCATTCCTTCAGTACATTACTCTGTTTTTCAGGTTTTTGATAATTTTCAGATAGTTGGGAAGATAATCAATCAAATTAAATTAGCAGACATCCCATTCTGATTAATGATCTTATTGTGCTTTTAATTCAATGCACAAACATATATGTGTGAATGTGTGTATGTACATTTATACATATATATATATACACAAATATGAAATTATGATTTTAAATAACTTGTGAAGAAAGTTCTTTGGTAATTTGATTGATAAAGGAATTAGATATATAAATTAAATTTGGAATTATCATAATGTTTACTATATTAATCCTGATTATGTCTTGCTAATTTAAGAAATAGGTGAAATGGAATATGGCATCTTTCAGGCAAATGTCTGTCTGAAACAGAGATATGTTGTAAACAACTGTCTTCAAAAAGGCTGGAAATTTCCTTTTTGTTTTCATCAAGAATATCCTTGATATACACAAAGAATGCTTATATATAGATGATAAAGTTAACAGATCACAGCTACAGATCTTGTTTGCCTTTGCTGGGTATTAAATATGGTCTATGATTTTTTTCTGGGACTCATAACAATTTATCAACATTTTCAAGGGTTTCCCCAGCTTCAGGAATTTTCTCACAAGGAAAAGAAATTACACTTAACTAAATGATTGGTGAGACTGTGTTTATAGAAAAGAGCTCAAAATATTAGAATATTCTAGTCATGTAAGTTCTGGGCCATTATTTCTAAAAAGTATTAGAAATTTACTTGCTACCAACTTCCCAAACACTACTAAAGAGCATATCATTAAAAAATGCTTTGATGAAAAAAACAACAATAAAATCAGGAGTGTCTCACTTTGCTGAAAGGCAATATGACATCCATGAAAGGAATCTTCTATTGCCTTTTACCATGAAAATATTTTTAGAAAAATCATTTGGGAAGTGAGATGAGACGTTAAACTTCTTAACAATGACCAACAGCTTTGACTATGTTATATGCATAATTTACATTTAAAATATCAGACAGCTTAAGATGAGATACATCAGGAAAAGAGGGGATATTAAAAAATATAGTAAAGAAAAACTTTCTTCAAATAAAGCATAACCAATCATCGACTAAAATTGTGCAAGAAACCTAAAACCTAGATTTTCCCTCACTTTTAAACATTTAACAATGTACATGAATTACATACAATGAATGGACTATATATCTCATTGAAAATTATGTTGATATTCCAGAAAATATCTAATGGATTGTTTTGAAATGAAACTAAGGAATTAACACAAATATTAAAATCAGTGATACTCCTCCCATCTATGATATAAACAATTTAGCACTTATGTTGAATACATACATATATGTATATATATATGTATGTAATACATATTTCTTTTGCACTTCATGGATTAAAAATTATAAGATCATAGATTTAGACCTGCTCCATCCAAACTTTTCAATTTACAAATAAGGAAACTGAGGTCCAGAAAGGTTAGCTAACTTGCCCAAGGTCACAGAGGTAAATGAGAAAGTATCTGGAACCAGGTACTTTGAAATTCAGTGTCTATTCCATTATGTGAAAATTTTACTGACAGAAAAGTTCAAATGAATGACAATTTTAAAATTTGTAATTAAAAAACAGAAAAAACAAGCAAGATTTAATTGAATATGGACAACTTGTGCCTACAATTATATATTCCCAAATACTTTCTATTTCGGAGGGCACAGGATAGCAATAATACTTTATGTTTATTTTGCTGTCAAAATGGTTCATCTGAGGAAGTGTTACATGCTGAATACCCAGTGATAAAGTATTAATAATCCTCTTTTTTCTGAACTTTGTCATTATTCTTTTTAAAATCACATTTCAAGGATCTTTTCAACGTAAGGAGACATCAATGACCCAATATATATCCAAGTTACAGCTGATAAAATAGCATACACTTGTTGACCTCCTCAAAAAAGTGACTATTTCCAAAAGAAGCAATTTTGACTTTTCTAGATCTTCAGGGGTTATACATCAAATTTCTCCCATTTTCTTCCTCTTCTCTTCCCCCCAAACATAAAATGTGTGAAAATAAGTTGAACTACTCTGGTACACCAAAGAGTATTTAGTAAAATGTTTTTCATTTTCTCGTATTTATACTTGAAACTCTATGCAAGATAAGTGTTGAAATCATTTTGAGATCCATAGACATAGCTGTGAGAGATCAGAGAATCATAAAGTATTACAAATGGAAGAGGATATTGGGACTATTGGGCTTAATTCATAACTGAACAAGAATTCAATATTCCTAGTAAATGATCAAACAGCCTTCTGTTTAAAGCCCTTCAATGAAGGGAAACCCATCACCTCTTAGAAGTCCATTCTACTTCTGGGCAGTCTAGTGGTCTGGAAGATTTTCCTTAAATTATTTGCCTTAAAATTCCTGTATTTATTTGCCTCTTTGCAACTACTTTTTTGTACTTCCATATACTTATTTCTTTAAGCAAGACAAATCTAATCCTTTTTCCAGTTAAGAGTTCTTTAACTTGAAATTAAGTCTCTCCATATCCCCCATACAAATCTTCTCCAGTCAAAGTATCTCAGCTGCTTTAATTAAGGGCTTCTTCACCTGGGGTCAGGGGACAATTTTTAAAAAGTATTTTGATAATTTAGCTTCAATACAATTGGTTACCTTTATAATCCTATGATACTTTATGAATTCAAAAGCTATCAAGTTTTAAATTGAAACAAACTTTATTCTCAGATAGGATCTAAAGGTTCACCAGACTGTGAAAGGGGTCCATGACACAAAAAAGTTAAGCACTCCTGCTTTAACTGATCCTGATGGCCTAGCCTCTATGAAGGCAGTGTTACTATTCTTTGTTGTTCTGCTATTTGGAATAGTCTTCTTTCAATAATTTAGTTCAATTAACATTTGGAATTAACAATTAACATTCTTAGTGAAAATTTGAAAAATAATAATATTCCCTCATAACTTTAAAAAATACATATTGAATATATATATGTGTGTGTGTATATATATATATATATATATATATATATATATATATATATATATATATATATATATAGGACATTGCCTTTGACTAAATATTATTTACTCAATGAAATTAATTCCTAACAAATAACATTTTAAGCTTGCCAAATGACATGCCTTATGATATGGGGAATACTTACAGAACCAAATAACTAAATGTATTTTAAGTCCTAGAATCTCAAAGGAAAAACAAATTATCTTTGATGGGAGAGGGCAGAATATATTATAAAGCATTCATTAGCTAAACTGTTTGTCAATAGATTAAAAAAATAAGCATAAGATAAAATAGCAGCATCATAAGATGATGATGGTATATATAAGTAAGAGACAGAAACAACAGTACACAACTGTCCAGTGTAAATAACAGATTACTGAATAGAAATCTCCTTATTCAATAGAACTGATGGGGGAAAACTGAAGAATTTGATGAAAAACTGGTTAGGATCAGTGCCACAATTAACATATAAATGTAGAAGTTACTTAAGGTCCTATTATGTAAAAATCAGAGTGGAAGGAGGTTCCTTTCAAAACTATGTCCAGAGGCAAAACTGAAAAGGTTAGCTAAGGTTTAGGAGCTTCTTTACTTCCCCTTCTACATCACAGCAGTCGAATATCTGAACCCCAGGAGATGTACCCTGAGGGGAGCAGTTCAATGGCAAGAGGTCAGTGAACTCAGGACCCTACAGTGAAGGAAGACACCTAGATAGATTGTGAGCCTGAACACAGAAAGACTCATCTTCCTGAGTTCAAATCTGACCTCAGACACTTACTAGCTGTGTGACCCTGGGCAATTTACTTAAACCTGTTTGTCTCAGTTCCTCATCTGTAAAACAAAATGGAAAAGGAAGTGGCAAAGCATTATAGTATCTTCATCAAGAAAACCCCAAATGGGGTCACAAAGAGTCAAACACGAGAGAAACCACTGAACAACCACAGTGAGGCAGATAGTAAGAAAGATTTCCTAGAAATATATGGAGAGCTCTAGCACAAAAGTACCTCCAAAAAGAAGGTGCTTAATGGCCTACTGTTTGTTACATTGGGAAAGGAGTGGTGGTAAGAAGACACACAGCCAGTTGAGCAGGATCAATAGACAAAAACTAAAGAATATACATATATCATATGGGGGAAAAACATCAGTGCTCAAAGTAACTATAAAACAATAAGGTGTAGAGAAGGTATCAACTTGCAATGATAAGAGGGAGTTTGCTCTTTTCTCTGGAAAGGAAATTACTTGACTTGAAATTTCCCACACCAATGAAATTACAAGTCCAATTCCTTGTCCCTATCCACAAAAAAACAAAAAAACAAACAAAAACCCCCCAAAAATCTGAGAACATGAACAGTTGTCCTGTTCATGGAAAGATGGAAAATGGATAACTATCAAAAAATGCTACAGTTAACTAGTAGTAAATGCAATTAAAAAAGACACTGAGGTGTGACATACCTACATCAAAATGGCAGAATGACAAATGCTAGAAATAGTTAATACCTGATTTAACACCAGAACACTGGAAAATGCTATTATGCAAGTCACTCAAGTGTTCATACCTAGTAATTCCATGAGTTTGCCTCCATGCCTCAATGAGGATGAAGAAAGAAAAATCTTATATAGACACCAAAATGAAGAGGCAGGGTGAAGTAGTAAAAAGAGGGCTAGCTTTAGAAATAGGAATTCTTACTTTCAAATCCTGCTTCAAAAAGATAGCATTTGTATGATCATGACAATGTCTTCAGTGCTCTAAATAGCTCTCTAAGAATATCAAGTTACAGAAGTTGCTGTTCTGCACTGGTGGAGTTTTCCATGCGAGAAACCACAGGTCGAGACAAAACAAAAAATATTCTTAGCAGCCCTTTTGAAAGAAAAGTAGAACTCTTTCAGTTGAACAAACTGAAATATATGAGTAAATGGAATATAATTGTGTTTTAAGAAACATGAAAAATTAGGAGAAACCATAGGAACAACTTTAGAAGTTTTACCATAAAGGGATGGATTCTCCTGGTAGATCTCAGTTTCCCCAGATGACAGTCAAAGTGGATGTTGTCTCTTTAACTCTTTAAAATTCAGTTTTAGGTCAATCAGTCAATAAATATTTATTAAGTGCCATCTATGTGCCATTTATATCTTATCAATACACTTGTATCTTATTGTGGCACTGATCCAAACCATTTTTTCATCAATATTAAGCATGTGGATACCAAACCTTTATTTTTGTAAATTACTAGTTTTCGTTGGAGTAACCTTAGAGTCTTTTCAAATGTTCTCAGGATTTGATAACATTCTCTTCTTGAACTGCTGGGAATTTCAAAACATGTTATTTTCGCATTTTTACCCACATAGGTAATGTATTCTCCAAAAGACAGTGGAGCTTTTATTCTACCTTCCTCTTTCCTTAGTGGAGGTAGGATGAGATAGTTTGTGCTTATGTATACAATATTTAGTATTGTATTATTTTGTTATCAATTTTATAAATTATGTAACGTTTGTCTTACAAGAAAGCACTTATTAACAAGTATGCTACAAAAGGCAAGAGTTGAAAAATATTTGCTTATTATGATGAGAAAGCTATTAATTTTCCTTTATGAAGTTTGACACATCCCTGTATGTGCTTTTGAGCATGTTTAGGATAGTTGTTTTTTTCTACTTTGTACTCCAATTTTTAAGTTACTAGAAAAAATGAAAATGACCAGAACTCACTTTTCCATCAATACAGCCAGAACACAGTGCTTCCATTAAAAAAAGTAATTCTTACACACAAAATTATATATTAACTTGCATTGTGTAAAAAAGAACCATTTTAAGGGGTGTGCTGTTCCTTGGACAATTAGTACAAAACAGCCCCCACAACCACTTTCTGTCAATTAAAATGAGGGGGAAAAAAGTGTTACACTGAATTCTATCGTTTATTTCACAAGGAATATAACTTTTAAAAGACGAACATTTTCCAGGAAAGTTAGAAGAAATCAGAAGTATAAAAAAGATGAAAATGAAACAGATCTTAGTGATCTACATATCAATTGAATGTTTTATCTCTTTAGTAAAGGTCATTTTTTAAAAAAGCTTATAGTATAACTAAAAATATTAAGTAAAAAAAATAGCAAAAACTACTGAGAGTTGCCCAACAGTGGTGATTGCAGTTCTGAAAAAAAAAAATCCTCAACTTGGGTCTTTTAGGTAAATGAAACTTAAAATTAATTCACATAAAATGGGGACTTTTAATTTGGCAGTGGTCTGACAAAGACTTTTGAGTGAACAAAGTTTGGAGCACAAAATAAATGACTGAAGCAACTCAAATTGGTTCACAAATACATCTATAGAAAGCTTGATTATTGCCAAATGGAAGCAAGTAACTGTAGATGTGAAAAGGTGGCTTAAAAAAAAATTGGTTCTATTGATGGGAAAAAAAATGGATGCCAGTAATAATACAAATGACTTCCACTTATAAAATTACCTTCTTATGAAGCTCATTAAAGGGAAACAACTTAACTAAACCTAAAAAAAGAAAAAATAAAATCAATCTTTGAAAGTTTGGCACTATATATGCACATTAAAGTGCATTCTATAAAAGGAATACTTCAATATACATTATTCAATTTATTTTGTATATTCAAAGTTCAAATAATTGATTTCTAAAAATACCGAATTTGTCATTCAGAAGAATGAATGAATTACAAATTTGGATCAAAATGTCTTTAGAAAATTCTTGAAAATGAAAGCAAAATCACAAAGATATTTTTGAGGCCTTGGGGAACAATCAGCAGAAAATGATAACATTGACAGGTTTAACACAGAAGTTTGTCTACTGTGCTATAGGTGATATATATGATCCTTCATAGTCCACAGAACAATAAAATGAGGTCTTCATTGGTACAAATTTACAAAGATCTCCAATTTTGGAGAAACCTCAAATCATACTGAAAAATCCTAACATGAACAAACATTCCCTTTACAATATACCTAACAACAATATCTGCTTAAAGACCTCCAGAGAGGGAGGAAACACAACTTCTTGCAATATCCCTGTTCAACTTGCTTACTGAACACGCTCAAAATTCTCTGAAGAAAAGCAGTCCTCTTCCACATGAAAGCCCTTAAAATTACAGCTATGTTTTCAACTAAGTCATTTTTCCAGAATAAAAATATTCATTTCCTTCAATCAGTCCCCAAGTGACACAGTACACCAAGACTGCTCACCAGAGGCCACCTTTCTCTAGATACACTATAACTTATTAATGCACATTCTAAAATATCACACCCAGAACAAAACATTTCCAAAATGATCTGGCCAGGGCAGAATACAACAGGACTATTACCAGCAAAGCCTTGTCTTACCCACCCCCGTCCTGTATTTAGTCACATGTGCTAGTTTGTCAAGATCCTTTTTGATCTTTACTCTGTCATCCAACATGTGCTATCTCTTCGTTTGCAAACTTTATGTCACTAATTAACAATGTTAATAGCACAAGGCCCAGCTTAGATCCCATCCCTTAGGTAGTCCCAAAAAAGACATCTACTCAATTTGATATGAAACCATTAACAACTCCTCTGCACAGTAGACCAGCTTTAAATGCACTTAATTTTATTTCTTTATCTCTCCCACAAAAACAGTATGAGACTGTCAAATGCTTTGCTAAAATCTAGATAAACTAAAGTACATCACATTCTCTTGATTTACCAGTTCAAAAACTGAAGAGTAATGACCTTACAATGTGACATATTCTCAATGGAGGCTTCCTTCTTCCAGACGTCCTGCCTGCATGCCTTTATAATATAGTGAAGAAATTTTGCAAGGGTTTGAATTTAAGCATAGTGACCTGTATTTTACTGAGTATTCTTGCCTCTTCTTTTTGAAAATGGCAATGGATGTCCTTTTGCAGTTTCTGGGCTACCTCTCCCATTCTCCAAGAACTTTCTAAAGATATTGACAATAGCTTAGCACTCACATTCGTGAACTATTTCAGTACTTTGAGAAGTAGTTCATCTGGGGCTCCAAAGTGGAATAGTGGTATACTCCTTGCTCAGAAGGCTTAAGCAGGGGCTCAGTGACCACATCAGGTAAGGAATGTTGTAAGAACTTCTTTAATGCATGGATCAGACTAGATCAGTGGTGTCAAACAAATAGAAATATGGGCCACTAATTCACAGATAAGGATCCCCGTATATTAACTTGTAAAACCACATATTTATATAATTCTATTTTATTAACACATCAACACATTAAAATTGTATGCGCACTATTTTAATCTGGTTCGGGTTGTATTCAGGAATGTTATGGACCATATCCCATATACAGCCCATGACATTTTTGGATTAGATAACTCCTGAAATCCTTCCCAATTCTCAACAACAGTGATTCTTTAAGGCTCAGTTTCCTTCCTTATCTTTTTCCTTAAAAGATCATTCTATTTGGGGGATATAACAGAAACAATTTTGCCTTCTCTCCACTGTCAATTATTGTTGTTGTCTAAATGCCTCTTAGTAAAGATTTTATTCCTGTTTTTCCTCTGTATAACTTAAAAAAAACAAACCACTATCATTTTGTTTCCTTGTCAGTCTTAACTGACAATCTATATGAGGCATTATATTATATGCTGGGTCACACTCAAAGGATGTGGACTACTTTAGCTATTGTTCTTGCATAATACTAAATTGTTTTTAAGAGAGGCTGGACCAATTCACACTTCAACTAATAACTTCTAGAACTTCTCCAACACTTTTGAGTATTTCCAGTTTTTCCCATATTTCTACTTTTGGGGATAGGCAAAGACATGAAAATTCAAAATGGTTTTTAATATGACTTATTTATTATTAGTGATTGGGAACATTACTTATATGGTCAAATTTGTATTCATTCTTTTGAAAGCTGTTCATATCCTTTAATAAATCATGTAGGAATTAGTTTTTCATCTTATGTAACTTTCAATTTCTTCTATCTCAGAGATTTTTTTATTAGTCATTATATATAAAAATTTTCCCCCACTTGATAATTTTTATAAGCTGATATTAATTTTGCTTGAGTAAAAGCTTTAATTATAAAATTAAAACTGTCTAACTCAACTTGTTTAAGAAATATTCTCTTAAACTCACAAACAAAAAAAACCTGTTCTCTGCTTCCTCTACTATCCCTTCCAAAAGGATAACAAAAATGCACTTTGGCCTTGGCAAGTAATTACTTTTGCCAGGGCACAAAAAAAACCATTATGCACTATATACTTATCACCATTCTCCTTGCTTTCCATTATTTTTTAGAAACAAGATGCTCAGTTCTTTGTTGTCCTCAGTTCTTGCTACTCTCTAGTGGCCAATGTCCATAAAAAAAAACAACCCTCTTTTAATTAGCACCACCACCACCACAATTTTACCCTCATTTTGCAAATCAAAACCTAATCAGTCAATCTTGGGCCTTCTTCAAAATTCTAAAAGCTTTCAGTCTTCTTCATGATTCTCACTCCTTTGGCTCCTCCCAATGACAGAAATACAATATTTTAATGTGAAAGCTTCAACTTCTCAAATTTAATGTGATAGTACAAATTCAGCTACTCAAAATTTTCTAAATTCATAGTCTTCACAATACAATTAATGCTATATATGAAAAAACTTGGAAATTCTGAGTCTATTGCAGTTTGAGACAAACTATGTATTTCAAGGAGAATTAATCACACAACAAGGAGCAGGGACATATTTAATGGTCAAAATTCAAGAACAGAGAGCCAGTAAAACCACAAATTTAACAACCACCCCCAAAATGGAACAAACCTAAAAAATTCTGTGATTTTAAAAACAGAAGCATATAACCCACAAACTATCAAATTCATACTAAATATTTCCTATTTCCTAGCTCTGTAATGTATAACATTCTAAATGTTAAAAAGAAAAAAGCCATTGTAAAATCAAGTTAACACTTATAAGTTTAAAAGCATAACAGAAATCATTACATAATTTCCCTTTTGCATTCTGAATTAAAAATCTAAGTCTTACCTGGAAATTTTCTCTGATGCTTTTGTAATTGGTGTTCCAACAAATGCATCAGGCAATTCTGTATCTGGGAGAGAGTATACTACAGGAGAAGTTTCTTCAATTTTAGGGCTATATAAAGAAGAAAAACTTAACATCTCAATATTAAATATGTGTAGCATTAAATTTAAGAAATTAATATACAAAAATTTAAATTTTTATTTAATATTTTTAGGAAAGGAAAAATCTTAGTCCTACAATCTATGAAGAATGCAAAATATAATCATACTTCAAATGGATCTGTGATTCTGGTGGTATATATACTTACACCAATGTAAATCAAAAGCCCTCTATAACTTATGGTCTTCAAGAGTTACTACTGGAGAAAAATTCATCAACCTGAGGTCAAACCAATGATGACCCTAACCAAACTTAACACTAAGAAAATGAATATTAGACTAATTTCAAGCAGGGATTAATTCATTCTTTGTATCTGCATCCCCAGCACCATGATTGACACAAAGCAGGCACTTAATACATAGTTATTAATTATTATTATATTATATATATATTATAATATATATATTAGGCTAGAGCTATCTCACCTCTCACCAACACCACTCTATCCCTCATGCAGGGCAGGACATTCACCTCCACCAATAAGAAGAGACTCCCATATTGGAGCAGGGGTAACAAAAAAAAAAAAAATTATTCTGAGGAATCCATAGGCTTCCTTATATTGCCAAAGGAGTCCACGACATCTAAAAAGCTTAAGAACTTCTCATGTAAGACTCTAAGTTACAAAAAAAAAGTACCAACCTACATTGGGAGATTGGGACTTCTCTATTCTAATGAAATGACAGGTATAATCCCTATCCCTCCTTATAGACTACTAAGAGGTTCCTCTACCACAATTCATACACTCCAAAGCTCAGGTACTAACCACCCTTGATACAACCAACAAGTCACTGGAAGGCCAATCAGGAGTTGCTGCATGTGTACTCAGCAAAAGATGAGAGGACATGTCTAGTTCCGAGGAATGGATCCCAGTCTAACACATCAGGGATTCAACTGATTATCCCTGTTACAAGCGGTACTCCTACTCTAGACCTGCACCCTCTCACAAAGCAGAACAAGCACAGGAATGTGGTAGTTACTCCAGAGCAGGAAGGGGAAGGGAATAAGCATTTACTAAGGACCTACTACGTGCCAGGTATTGTGCTAAGTATTTTACAAATATCATATCACTTGATCTCACAACAACCCTAGGAAACAGGTGTTATTATCCCCATTTTATAGTTGTGAAAACTGAGGCAAACAGAAGTTAAGTGACTTAGCCAGGTCACAGCTAGCAGATATCCAAGGCTAGATTTGAACTCAGATCTTCCTAACTTCAGGCCCAGCACTCTATCCACTGAGCCACCTAGCTGTTTTAAGAGTATGGCTAAGCACTTGATTGATGCCTACATGTCTAAGGTCCTGAGAGCTGAGTAGGGCCAACAATGTTCCCTACAGTGCCAGATGTAGAAGATGAGGAAACTGAAGCCCAGAGAGGTTTAAGTGACTTGTCTAAGATCACACATACAGGAAGTAGTAGAACCAAAATTCAAACCCAGGTCCCCTGATTTCAAATCCAGCAAGCTTTTCCCTATAGCACACTGACTCTCATTGCTTTAGGAAGAGGATTCTGGCCATGGTGTATAGAATGAAGAACGCCAAGGTCTCCCAGTGTATCCTGGGTCATCTCCAGTCATCCTGATGAACATCTGGTCACTGGATTCAGATGGCTCTGGAGAAGTGAGGCTGGTGACCTGCACAGCCCTCCCTCACTCAAAACAAAGTCAAATGCAAGTCATGTCATCATTTCTCTGATGGCATGGTCTTCTTTGGCAATGAAGGATGAACATAACAACAACTTAAGTAGAAATGTACTAAACTTAAAATTCTAAGACCTGGGGTTCAAAGCCTGGATCTGCAACTTGCTACTTTCTGTCTGATGCTGGACAAGTCATTTAATTTAGATCTCAGTTTCCTTTTTTGTACAACAAAAGCATTAGACTAAAGGACGGCCTTTAAGGTCCCTTTTGGCTTTATTATGTAGTTCAGTTCATTTCAGGATGCATATTCAAAGCTTTATCAAGCTTGGTAGGTTGTGCATTGTTGGCATGGCCTTCAAAAATAGGTCACATTTCTGTGTCTTCATAAGGCAACAGACCAGTACTTTATTTGAGGTATTATGTAATTACGGAGAAGCAATGGATAAGATTACATATGGAGATACAAGTACTGGCCTTGGAACCAAAAACTTAAGATTCTTGCCCTATTTCTGACACTTTGGCTGCGCCAATCATATCAAGTCATGTTACACTGCACCATCCATGCAACTCTCAAAGACTGTAAATTGCAGGAAAGGTGTGAACCAATACTGGTGGAGTAAATTTCTTCATCTTTCTGATTTTACAGATATAATTCCAACTATAACTGTCCCTGTTTTATAATATAATTATTTGTAAAGGTTAAAAAAAAAACCACCCAAAATATCATTTTGGGATCATGGGCTCTAGTTGTATTCTCCAATAATATTAAATTCTAAGAGAAGGTTGGCCTTTTTGTAGCAAACATTACATTTTTAAGAAGTCTTTCGCTGACAAATACGCAAAACACATAATTACAGGAAGCATTAAAAAATAGAAATATACTTACCTACTGTAAGGGGATAAGTTATTTTTCAATTCATTCCCAACCCAAACCTCTCCAATTTTTGATAATACATTGCTGATGAAGGCTGCTCTTGTTAGTATGGTTCCTGCTGTAGTTTGTTTTGCAACAGTAGATAGAGGCTTGGGTCTAGAAACTGAAAAGAGGATTAAAAATTGAAAAATATCTAAGAAACAACTTAGTTCAGTCTCTAAATGAAGCATGAACTCTCCTTAACATACCTTGAAAACTGATATAACACCTCTATCTGAACACCTCCCACATTTAGATGAGCATCTAGGGGCCAAAGTTTGAGTCAGGAAACCAAAACAATTAGCACGGTGACGAAGACACTTCACTTGTTGTTTGTATTCTCAGCAAAGAGTAAATGTTTAATGTTTGTTAAAATGAAAAATCAAGAGGAGTTCAGATAAGATTCATAAAAGAAAAAAAAGAATGAGAAAACAGCTGAGAGAAGGGGAAAGGAAATAAGCAGTTATGTAGCACCGACTATATTCCAGCCACTGTGCTAAGCAATTTACAAATATTATCTCGTTTGATCTTCAAAACTAACCTATCTGGTAGATCCTGTTATTGTCCCCATTTCAAAGCTAAGGAAACTGAAGCAGACAGAGGTTAAGTGACTTGCACAGGGAGCATAACTAGTAAGCATCTGAGACAAGTTTGAACTTAGGACTTCTTGACCTCAGGTCCACTGTTCTATTCACTGCTCTACGCTCTTGTTATTAGAGAAAGTTAACAAATGACACAATATTAAAAGTTATGCATGAGAGGCAACATGCAGAGTTCAGAACCTGGAGTTAGGAAAAGATGTAGATAAACATGGTTTATCCCTTAACCTGAGTATCAGTTTCCTCACTTATAAAATGAGCATGCAAGCACATGTGCACACTCATGTGCATACACACACATCAGGGGTACTGTAGATAAAATGAGATGATGAATAAGAAGTGTTTTGCTATTCAAGGGTAATTATTATTGTTAGAAGATGGTGACTGTCTCTTTTGGCTATCTACTATGGGTTAAACATGAAAAAAAGATCTATTTTATGCACAATATTGTTACTAGGGTAGAAAAAGATATTACCAGGGTTTATCGCCTAGTCAGAAGAATTTCTTTGTGGAAATCTTTTAAAAAAATTACAATGTATCAAAAAAATAACTTCCCTAGTTAACCAACAAGAGAACTATAAAAATGGCAAAGAATAATTAATTCATTTATATATTCTTTTCTGAGTCTTTCACCAATTTTCTCTGAAGCTGGTGAAAAGAAAAAAAAGCTTCCGAAATGCTAAATTTGAACTTATTATTTACAAAGCTGGGCTAATCATCAGTTTGGGATTACAGGGTTAAGTGAAGAATCTCAAGTGAAATCTTACCTTCTCGAAAAACTGAAGATGACAAATGATAGGGTTTAGCTCGTTCCATGGCTAACTTTCGCTGTACTCTAGGAAGTATCTTACCATACTGATCTAGTATGGAATTTCTAGCAACTGACCTCTCCCTCAAACGAGGATCACGATCATTCTATTGAAGACAAAAAAACCATATATGTAAACATGCAGGAAAAATCAATCCTGAAACATCTATACAGACCTTATATATACAGAAATTAAGGTCTTGTGAAATGAACTATAAATATTTACACCAAACTCCCTCATATACCCTTCCTCTAGTCCAAAAAATCCCCTCCTGTACTAAATTCAAATACCTGCAAAAATATCACAATTCCTACCTAATCTTCAGTTCCTTTCCTATTAAGTTTTTAATTGCCAGTCCCCTCTCTTTTCTTCTATAATGAAGTGAAATAAAGTAAGGCAGGTAAAATTTCCCCAGTTATCTGAGAACAATTAATATATGCAAGAAGGATAGATTAATAAGTCTTTTCAAACTTATCTGGGTTGCGGTTTCTTCTACATAAAGTATAACAATGATTCACATTTCTTTGATGAATTTTAAAACTGAGAAAACTTTTACTATTTTTATTAATATTATTATCTCGCTTCCTCGAATAGAAAATTAAATCTTACCATGAGATTAACTTTCAGAGACTGATTCAACTGCAATGCAGGTATATAATTGGCACGCTGTAAATGATGAACTAAAAGTAATTCATGATTTTGAACACCAGCACTGGACTGCAAAAATCTCACTAAACACTCCTAAGAGAAATAAAATGGATTAGTCACCTATCAAACTAACTTCAAATTTTGAAAACTTTATTTTGATGACAACCTACTTGTTCAGTGTCTGTGAATGGTAATTTCAGCAAATCTTCCATTAAGCCCATTTCCTGGCAGGTTTCATACATGTGTTTAAGTAATTCCTCTACATTTAACCTGTTTGAATGTTGCCGCAAGAGACTCCAAGCTTCAACCATACACCTGCAATTAGTATTTGACAGTTTCATTATTCTACAGCAAAATTCCCAGTCCTTTGAGGAACTCATAAGTACTTTCACACAATAGCTCATAAAATGTTTTCATTTACTACGTTAAAGTCTGCAAAATTCTTCCTTCACAACACTCCTGCCAAAGGTACTATCAAAAAAAATTTACCACATTCCTTGTAAACAAAGACTGTTTTTCCTCCCTTTGTATCTCCTGGCCTATTAACATCTCTCACACTTTTCAACCTCTTTCGATGTGTGGTCTTATTCTATAGAATGTAAGCTCCTTCAGGAGGGACTGTCTTTCTTTTTGCTTGCATTTTTATAAAGCATGTGTGTTAGCACAGAAACTGCCACAAAATAATAAATGCTTGTCGGCTGATTGATGTGTCTAGGAATTTAAAAAAAAAATTCAACAAGCTTCAGATTGAGCTCAAACTGACTACTAAGCAATGTGTTGGGAATTGTGGGGACAGAAAAATTAAAAGCAGAGGACAAGTTCCCTTCCCTAAAGGAACTGACAGTGCAGCTAGAAAAGCAAGACACAGAAAAAATCAACTGGTCACAGCATGGTATAATGAAAAGATCACTGAACTACAAGTCCCTAGGCCACTCTTACACCTCAGATTAACATAGCTGTAAAAAGAGAATGGGGTAATACCTTTTAGCTATTTCACAGTGTTGTGATGATTAACGATATGCAAATAACTCTTACTATCATACTGTCATAGTGAGTAAAACTGTGAAAACAGGCAATACATACAGATCAAAATCCCTGAATTAAAAAAAAGAAAAAAGGAGTTCAGCATGTTTAAAATGTACTTTTCTCCCAAACTCTCCCTTATTTGTAACCTTGGCATTATCTTCAACTCTTCATTTTCCTTCACTGCATGTAGTCAATCAACTGCCAAATCTTATCTTTTCTACCTCCACAACAATTCTTGCATTTGACTCCTTTTCCCCACAGCCAACTTAAGATTATACATTCTGCCTAGACTACTGAAACATTCTGTGTGCCATATCTCCTTGCCTCAAGTCTCTCCCTACTCCAATCTATTCTCTACACAGCTGCCAATGTATATTAAGTGTACGTACAGGTTTGACCACTTCACTCTGCTCCTCAGTAAATTCCAATGACTTTCTACTTCCTTAGGAAAAAATTAAATTCCCTTGGCTTTTAAAGGTCATCCTGACTAATAACCTTATCTTTTCAGGCTCATTATATGTTACTCCTTTTCTTGCACACTAGGGCCTATCAAAATTCATATATGAAACTCTCTAATTTATGTGTTATTCCACTATGCATAAAATGCACTCCATTCTTACTTTCACCTCAAAGATTTCTCACATTCAAAATGTAACTTACGAACCTTCTATGTGATCCTCCCAAACGGTAGCACACTCTCCCTTACTAAATACTGTGTACGTATGTATGTATATATAGTATTTAATCTATATTTACTATACAAATAGATACAGAATGATAGAATGTAAGCTCCTTGAGAAAAGAAACGGTTTCACAGTTTTTTTGTCCATGTATACTCAAGGATACATCTGGCACAGTGTTTAAATATTTATAGTACATAAATGTTTGTTGATTGGTTGAAAGAAGAACTCAATGTGAGTTGCATGAGCTGAGAAGAATTTGCTAAAGGAGAAACACGACTTCACTACTGATCAATCAACAGGATTTTGCTAGTAAGAGAAGAGGCAAACACTGTGATACAGGAAAAAGAATGGAAGATTTGGTATCAGAAGAACTGGAATGCTCGCTCTGCCATTTACCACCAAAATGATACTGGCAGTGTGTTCATCTATGAAGTGATCTTGAGGGATCTGTATCTCTAAAAAGATCTCTATTTAGAGATCTTGCTCTCAAGCTGTAACTCTATGGATAGCATAAACAATATGGATAGCTAACAACCAGAGGCTCAGAAATTGTCAATAATTTAAGTCAAAAGAATGAATCAATATTCTAAGAAAATTCATATGGAAAGAAATAAAGAATGGAATTCTGAGGTAAGCAAAAAGAAAAAGAGGCAATGAAGGCAACAGATTAGAAAGCATGGACAAGGTAGGAGAAGCAAGTATTGATTTTTAAAAAACAATTACTTTTTTCCAGGAAAAGGAATGATATTTGTATCACTTTAGAAAATGCAGAGATTACATCTAAATGCTGGGAGGCCAGCACTGTTTTACCTTTATTAAATTAGATTAATGTAATAATGAGAGAAAATCAATCTTGTTCATTCCTGAATTTCTAACATAGTTACTCATACAAATATTATTTTCACACAACAGTGATTAATAACTAGAAATACTAAGCAACTGATATTGTAGTGAATCCAGAGAGACACATGCAAGAGAGATAATCAAAAGATGCCTACCTAATCCCTTCCGACAACAGGACAAGAGAGTTAGCAATAAGCATCAAAATTATAAAACAGGCATGAAGAATCAAGGTACTATAATATCTTCATTACCTGATTATGTAAAGATTTTTTTTTTTTTAAAAAGAACTATATCCAGCAATGTAAAATAATGCTGCAGGGCAATTATAAGCTATACAGCATAGTGGTGACAGAGGTGAACAGCTATGGTATAAGTAAAGAAATTGTTGTGATCTGATTATCTAACTATTTAAATACCTACCAGAAATGGAGAGCCTGCGACCTCGAGGCCACATGTGGCCCTCCATCTCTCCTCAAGTTGGTCCTTTGACTGAATCCAGACTTCATAGAAGAAATCCCCTTAAATAAAGATTTGTTCTGTAAAACTGGGACTCAAATCAAAAGGTCAACCTGAGGACCTAGAAGGCCACATGTAGCCTCAAGGCTGCAGGTTCCCCAACCCCCAAACTAAATTGTGTTTTCACTTTCTTGATGTAACTAATTGAATCTTAAGGGTTGAAAAGGACCTTAGAAAGGCCACTTTTCAGTCATTTCAGTAGTGACACCATTTAAGGATTTTTTTTGGCAAAGAATGCTGTAATGGTTTTTCACTTCCTTTTACAGATGAGGCAACATTTAGCAGATGAGGAAAATGAGGCAAAGAGGGTTAAATGATTGCCCAGTGTCATAAAGTTAGCATCTGAGGTCAGATTTGAACTAAGGTGCTCCTGACTCCAGACCTGGTGTCTATTTATATTGCCCACTTCACCTCCTTGCTTCAGTAAACACATAGTGAACAAAAAGCTAACCTTTGTTGATGACTGCTAGGCATGACCATGATCAAAGACTGTGCTATACTACAAATGGAGGTGGTTTCTAGCATGGGATGAATCTAACCAAAACATACCCTGGAACTTGCTTTCTTGTACAAATCCTGATATCCTGTTTTCTCATATTATGCCTCTTTTTCATAAAAGAGGAGTGCAGAAAGTACAGCCTGCATGATCTCTTGTGCAATGTAATTTATCTGTCTTTAAAATTAATTATTAAATCAAAGGCTTTTTAATAAAGCAGCTTTCATCTAAGTGGATTTTTTGCCTTCAATAAAATCTTCAGTGTTTTTTACTGTCTTCTTGGTATTTCAACAACATTCAAAACATTCTCTTAAGAATCTATAATCAAATTAACTCTCTGGTCATTGTAAACCCATTTTCTCTCACTTCTCTCATAAGTAAAAGGAAAAAAACCCAGTCAATTAAGTTTTCTAGGATAATCCCACAGCTTTAATTTTTTTCCCCCTAACTTGACCTTAAAGCACTTTGATGTATTTAATATGTTATAACATCTATCTTACAAAACTCTTTTAACTCCTGGAGGGAAAGAAAAATATCTTATTTAACTCTGTGGCCCTACCAACAGAAGACGGTGCTTATGTAGTTGCTGAATTTAAAAATGCCATTTTGGCATTTTCGGATACTGCCTATAAACACCACTTTGCAACAACAGGAATATCAGCAATTTTAAGGGTTTAACTTTCTTGCTACTGTGTTGGGTGAGGGTACAAAATAACTGAGGAATTTTTAGATTCCATAAGAGTAAGCAGAATTATATATACGGGGAATTTGTAGTGTTTCTGTACAGTATCTTGGAAAAAAGACAATAGAGCCTATTGAGCACACAGGCATATGGTGAGGCAAATAAAAATAAACAATGTGAATTAGGACTTAGGTCAGCAATTTTTCAGAAGTGGTGTGCCATTTACTATGAAATGACAGTGAGCAAGTTCTGACCCTAGAAAATAAAAACAGGATGGAACAGAAGCATTTCAGTAATCTTTCATAAAGGAGAAAGACAATAACAATAATACCTAGCTACCAAAAATCAAGCCAGACTGTTACTCTCTAAATAAATTTTTTTAGTCAGGTTATCTCTAGATTCTTATTTCTATTTCAGATATTTTTCCAGTAACTGTCATTTCTCATCCAACTCTGAAAATATCTACCAGGATTAGATTTTGGCAAAAGGTTTAGGTCAATTCTCTTAAATTAATTATGATTTAGTAACTAAAGATAATTTCACATCTTTATATTTTTTATGACGCCTCTTTTCAGGGTCACTGGCAATGTGACTAATACTGTGGTCATTAGATCAGTGATGAGTAAAGGAAATGCCTTTTTAAAGAAAATATGTAGTTGAGCAACAAATACAAACACAGAATTAAAAGGTCCAAAGACAAGACATACACAGTTGCATTTTAGTTGATCTTTGCCCCATTTGGTTTTATTATACAAATGAGTAAATACTCATGTATTCAGAAAATTTTAACTTTTCTACCAAAACTCCCAACCATAGCAATTATTTTCAATGTTGCTATATACACATTCACAAAAACTGTGAATGAGAATTATGGTTAATGTAAGAAAGGAGTGTTACAAAGAATTATAGAAATGTTCTAGAGCTCCCTATATCTAAGCTGCTATAATAAACCAATTAAGATTTGGAATCAGAGTTTTCCTTAACAGTTGCTCCTTAAGCTAATTTTAAATGAGGATAAAATGAAACAAATGGGAAAATGCCACGATTAAATAACTAATATTAGAAACAGAAAAAGTATGATACAAGCAGTTCACAACCAAAGACGAAATGTAAAGGGTTTCATTCCTCCAAAACACCTAACCTAATTAAAACATAATAAACTCCTGATTATCTATGCTATCGATTATTCCAAGACAGTTTCTCCTTACATCAATAATGCTCCTGGGTCACCAACCCATTTCACAAATTAGTGAGCATTTGTGAAATGCGAACTAATTTTATCATGAGATTAAGTATAATAAAAATACAAAGCTTTAAATTTCACAATAGGATCATGTGATCAATGCAGGTCAAACAGCAATGAAATGATTTTTCAATTATACATTTCACTCTTTCCCTAACCTCAAACTCTAAATGAAAAATGCTTTTGCTACTTACCTATTAAAAAGCAAAACAGTGAGATGAAGCATAACCTCACTGCTGCTTGATACAGATGGTTTCATTGTTTGAATGTATCTAAGGGCTAGTCTATGTTCACCTTGGCACATGAAGGCCTGAATAATCTTTGTATGTTGCCATGACATAGACTTTATTGTAGCTGGATGAAATAAGAGATCCAAAGCACTCTGTAGAAAGGAGACAGAAAAGCTCTTATTAATTTAAAATCTTAAGATTGTCAAGGGAAGGTATCTCAAAAGAAATATTATGGCAATATTGAAATAATACAAGCAGTTACTGGTAACTGTAAGAAAAAGGGCTACTAAATCACAATGGGAAATATAAATTAGTTTACTGGACATATAAGTTATGATGAATGGAGCTTAAGTCTTTAACATTTGTGTTAACTATATTGCTCAATAATCCATCCTGTCCTTTATGAAGTAAACATTTCTGTTCTCACAAATTAAATTAGCACTACAATTCCGAAATTCCTATTATAGCTAATTCTTAGTCAAAAGACAGATGGGGAAGGAATGCTTTCTAAAAAGATATTTTTAAAAAGTCTAAATAAAGCAGTTAATCTACAGAAATTTACGTGTACATATGCATGCATGCATGCACACATACACAGATGGGTTTGCTAAGCCACCGCTTCAAGCCAAAATAGTCTAAATTCAACAGAAAAACTGTTAATTTTTTCATTATACTGAATATATTTTCATGATACAAATATTGAAAACCTAGTAAATTTCAACCTGTCTCTATATCAGCGATTATCAATTAATAAAAGCAGTTTATCTCATTGTAATCTATTTAGTGATTGAATCTAATTTTCCAGAAATTTAACTTCAGGTGACCTGAAGAAAATTATATACTTACCTCATAGTCATTATGATCTATAAGCCAAAAACCTTGAATAAGTTTAACCAGACCCCAAGGGATTGCAAAAGCAGTTGGAAATGATTCAATTGAAGTATCTGTTTTATTTGGAAAAGAATATATAATATCAAGCAGCAAATAAATGGTCTTGAAATCTTGATTAAGGCTAAAAACATAAATATGGAAATGTACATATCCTTTGTTTAGTTATTATCAGAAAACAGTAACACACAGGCTTGGAAGGAGACTACTTAAGGGAAGTATTTTTATTGTTTCAGAAACCCATCATAGCTGGATCTAAAGTTAATTACTGATCTTCTTTATACCAGAAATATGTGGGTATTAATGTTTTAATGTCTTTTCTCTACTCTTTCTCAGAAGAATGGAATACTAAAATAAAAGAGCAGAAATAAAGCATAATTTAGGGTCTTGCTCATGTTAGATGGGTTAGGAAATGTAAAAAACAGAAATGTGTTTATGTTAATTTCTATTTGTTCAGTCAAGCAATGCTAACTAAATCTGAAGACTTTCCTTTTGTATACCAACAGGTTCTTGAAGTAATTTTGGCTTGCAATTTCCTGTTAATAAATGTATTACTTGGCAGCCCAGCGCGGAGTGCAGTCCAGGAGGGATAGGGCCCAGAACAGGCTTCAGGGAGCCACTGGCAGCAGTAGTTCCCAGATTGCTCAACCTACAAACACCACAGACAGCTTCAAAAGTCAATGGAAGGGATCCTTCATCCAGGAGAGGGGAGCGTAGTCTGGACTACCCGCAGCAGGCACTGCAGAGGCAGTGTCCATTTTTGAAGCCATTCGCCTAGGGCCCCTGGGGGAACTGAGCAACTGATCTGAATCTCAGCCCTGAGGTGAGGAGGAGCTCTGATGTGGTGGAGCTAGAGGTGGTTGTGATGAGGGAATTCTAATCGCAGATTCTGGGCAGAAAGATTTTGGTTGCTCCCAGATCAGTGAGCAGGTCAGGAGAGGAGTAAACTCCTCTCCCTTGATTGTGCCACCTTGGAAGAACTGAGAACTTATGGGTCCCTAGAGTATACCCTCCTCTTGACAAAGGACTCAAAAGTCAAGTAACTGGCTGGGAAAATACCCAAAAAAGGGAGAAGAAATAAGACTACAGAAGGTTACTTTCTTGGTGAACAGGCATTTTCTTCCATTCTTTCATTCCATTATTCTTTCAGATGAGGAAGAATAAAGCATAACATCATAGAAAGTCAAGGCTTCTGTGTTCAAAACCTCCAAAATAAATATGCAATAGTCTCAGGCCATGAAAGAGCTCAAAAAGGATTTTGAAAATCAAGTTAGAGAGGTGGAGGAAAAACTGGGAAGAGAAATGAGAGAGATGCAAGAAAATCATGAAAAGCAAGTCAATAGCTTGCTAAAGGAGACCCAAAAAAATCCTGAAGAAAATAACATCTTTAAAAATACGCTAACTCAACTGGCCAAAGTGGTCCAAAAAGCCAACAAGGAGAAGAATGCTTTAAAAAACAGAATTAGCCAAATGGAAAAGGAGGTTCTAAAGCTCACTGAAAAAAATAGTTCTTCAAAAATGAGAATGGAGTGGATGGAAGCTAACGACTTTATGAGAAACCAAGAAATTACAAAACAAAACTACAAGAATGAAAAAATAGAACATAATGTGAAATATCTCATTGGAAAAACAACTGACCTGGAAAACAGATCCAGGAGAGACAATTTAAAAATTATGGGACTACCTGAAAGCCATGATTAAAAAAAGAGCCTAGACATCATCTTTCATGAAATTATCAAGGAAAACTGCCCTGATATTCTAGAACCAGAGGGCAAAATAAATATCGAAAGAATCCACTGATCACCTCCTGAAAGACACTCGAAAAGAGAAACTCCTAGGAATACTGTAGACAAATTCCAAAGTTCCCAGGTCAAGGACAAAATACTGCAAGCAGTTAGAAAGAAACAATTTGAGTACTGTGAAAATACAATCAGGATAAAACAAGATCTGGCAACTTCTACATTAAGAGATTGAAGGGCTTGGAATATGATATTCCAGAAGTCAAAGGAACTAGGATTAAAACCAAGAATCACTTACTCAGCAGAACTGAGTATAATACTTCAAGGGAAAAAATGGCCATTCAATGATATAGAGGACTTTCAAGCATTCTTGATGAAAAGTCCAGAACTGAATAGAAAATTTGGCTTCCAAACACAAGAATCAAGAGAAGCATGGAAAGAGAAATCATAAAGTTATACTGTTTACAATCCTACATGGAAAGATAATATTTGTAATTCTTGAGACTTTTCTCAGTATTTGGGTAGTTGGTGGGATTACACACAAACATACACACACAGATACATAGAGAGAGACAGAGGGCACAGGGTGAGTTGAATAGGAAGGAATCATATCTAAAAAAATAAAATTAAGGGGTGAGAGAGGAATATATTGGGAGGAGAAAAGGAGAAGTGGAATGGGGCAAATTATCTCTCATAAAAGAGGCAAGAAAAAGTTTTCTCAATAGAGGAGAAAAGGGAAGAGGATGAGAGGGAAAAAGTGAAGCTTGCTCTCTTCACATATGGCTTAAAGAGGGAAAAACATGCTCACTCAATTTGGTATAAAAATCTATTTTATACTACAGGAAAGGAGGGGAGAAGGGGACAAGTGGGGTAAGGGAGATGACAGAAGGGAGGACAAATGGGAGAAGGGAGTAATTAGAAGTAAATATTTTTGGGAAGGGACAAGGTCAAAAGAGAGAATAGAAGAAATGGGGGGCAGGATAGGATGGAGGGAAATATAGTTAGTCTTACACAACATGACTATTATGGAAGTTTTTTGCAAAACTACACATATATAGCCTGTACTGAATTGCTCGCCTTCTCAGTGGGAATGAGTGGGGAGGGAGGAAGGGAGAGAAGTTGAAATTCCAGTATTAACACATGTTGAGAACTGTTTTTGCATACAACTTGGAAATAAGAAATACAGGTAATGGAGTATAGAAATCTATCTTGCCCTACAAGAAAAGAGAAAAGATGGGGAGAAGGGAAGGGAGGGGTGTGATGGGAGGGGTGTGATTGAAGGGAGGGCATACTGAGGGAAGGAGTAATCAGAATGCAAGGTGTTACGGGGTGAGGGGAGGGGAGAGATGGGGAGGAAATTTGGAACTCAAAATTTTGTGGAAATGCATGTTGAAAACTAAAAATAAATAAAAGAAAAAAAACCAAATGTGTTACTTCATGTCGTGTGCCATGCTTAAGACACAGTTGGTGATCTGTAATATTATAACTTCTAAAAGGATACAATAGCGTGTTTATTTGTTTCATCAATGTTTTCCAGTAGGTATACATCAAGAAGTGCCTATAAAATAAAAGGGAAAAAGTTTTAGTTTTATCTTTCCCAACCACAAATGCTTTCTCTTTCTTCCCATTCCAATGTCTGGGTACAGGAAATTTATTCCTATATCAGGTTAAGCACTAAAAAACTACTACAAAACCTACATGTAGGCTAGCAGGAGGGTATTTTCCTGTGCCTCCTTCATCCCGTTGCCACAGCTTCTCAATTCGATCCCCCAACTGGGAAAGCATTCCATCAATCATCAAACAGTCAGAGTTCCACTTCCCTCTGAAATGAGAACAATTTCAAAGACTGTTAGTTACCATAGTCTTCAATCAAATTATTAACACTCAGGTACACAGTTATTAACTATAGTGAAACCTGTCAAAAATGTTTCAGGGAGATAAGTTCTAGATGTAGACTCCAATTTCTCCACCTCTGCAACCAGCAACTAAAGGGGTCCTATGGCGAATGTAGTTATTGGAAATAATGACTAAAGTCTGGTGTTTTTATTCTTATAAATTTGAATCAGTTCTGTATGTATCACAGAAATAAGACCTATGTTAGAGAAATTTAATGCAAAGTTTTTTCTGCCCATTTGCCAGCTTCTCCTTTAATTTTAGCTGAAAGGGTTTTGATTGTGTAGTACTAGTAATTTTATTTAATCAAACTACCCAGTATATCTTCTGAGATCTTCCCTGTCTCATTTTTGGTCAGGAATTCTATCCATAGATGTGAATTTATTATGTAATTTGTGTGTATGTATGAAAAAGATAATTAATTCCAAGCTCCTCTAACTTATCAAGTTACTCCTTGTGTGTTTAACTCTTATATTCATTTGGAACTTGTGTTGGTAAACAATGTGAGATATTGGTCAATATCTAGTTTCTGTCAACAGCTTTCTGATTTTCCCAGGAATTTTTGATGAATACTGAATCTTCCCCCAGTAACAGTGGTCTTTGAGTTTATCTAAATTTATTAAACACTAGGCAACTGAGTTAATTTGCCTCTATATACTGTGAATCTAATCTCTTCCACTAATTTACCTCTTTATTTCTTAACCAATATTAAATTGTTTTGATGATTACAACTTTGTAGTATAGTCTAAGATTTGGAATTGGCAGGCCCCCTTTCCACATGAAACTGTTTCTCCAGATTCAATTCAAGAAATATTTGCCAGGCATTGTGCTAAGTATCAGGGACACAAAAAGAGGCAAAAGATAGTTCTTGCCTGCATGGAGTTTATAATCTAACGATAGTCAGATGAATTTTATTATTATCTTAACTAGCTCTCTAAAATAATCACTCAGCAGTCTGATTGCCATGGCACTGAACAAGTAAGTTACAATTTTGTAGTTGTAATTCATATAGTTCCTAAATGCCTTGGCAGGTAAACTCCCAAGTACCTTATTCATTTTGAAGATATTTTAAATCTCTTCCTGCTGGGCTTTATTGCTAATACACAGAAATGATCATGACTTATTTGGATTTACCTTTTATCCTACAATTTGCTGAAGTTATTGCTTTTAAACTGACTCTAGTTTTCTTTAAGCATGCTATCATATCATCTACAAAAGATAATTTTCCTCCATTTCTTTTTCTTGGCCTACCTCAGTAGCTAGCAATTCTACCAAATAGTAATGGTGATAACTGTGCTTCAGCCAGTTTCGTGGCAGAGCACTCTAATTTGTCCCCCTAACAGATAATACTGTTAGTTTCAGATAGATTCACTTATGTTAAGAAAAAAATACATCTATTCCTATACTCTCTGGTTATTTTTTTTAAATGAATGCATGTTATTTTTTTCAAAAGACTGCTTCATCTACTGATAAAATTCATATGACTTTTATTGTTTTTTTGTGATTTATGTGCTCATTACATTGACAGTTTTCCTCTTATTGAAGCAACCCTGCATTCCTGGTACAAAATGAACATGAACATGGTCAACTCTGTTAATATGTTTTTCAAATTTTTGGCATGGATATTCATTAAAGCTACTGGTCTATAGTTTTCTTTTTCTGTTTTATCTCTGGGTATCAAGATCATGTTTGTATCACAGAAAGAATGTGGTAGGACCTCTTCTATTTTTTCAATTTATTTAATATTGGTAATAACTTTATTTTACTGTTTGACATATAAAATATTTGCAAATCCATTTGGTCTGGCGTTTTTTTGTTTGTTTGGGAGCTCATCTGTGGCAGAACAGGACACTGAATAATTCCATTACTACCTTCTTCAATTTAACAGATGAACTTCATTAATCCTTAAAGAAGTTCATTTTTAAGTATCTAAAGTTAAAATCTTTTGTAGAAGTTTCTATCCTCTATTACCCTCTCTTTTGATATGGTGGCTACTGACGTATGCTAATCAATTTAAAGTTATGCGTCTCATAAACAACCACTGCAAATCATCTATCACAGTAATTGAAGAATTCCTCTAGTATTTTTGGAATGAAGTGTTAGATACAAGTCTCACATTATAAATAGCAAATTTAGCCATATGACAGGACATTACAAAAACATCATCTGTATAATGGAGAGAGGATTGGGCTATGATTCAGAAAGCCTGAGAATCTACCCCCTCTTGGTCATTATTAGTCAACAAGTATATATTCAGCAAATATTACACGCCAAGTACCATGGTTAGGCACTGGAGAGACAAGTACAATGAATGAAATGATCTCTACTCAAAATGAGTTTACGTAACAATTGGATAAATAACAAGTACCTAAATGGACACGTTCATGTACACCAATACAAGGAAGTTGGGGAGGGAGAGGAGTTGGAAGGGTTAGATAAGGCTACACACTAGTTAGATGTGTAACCCTGGGTACACTGTGTTTACCATCTGTCTTAATTTTCTCATATGCATAATGAAAAACGAGTAGGATGAGATCATTTATCATCTTTTCCAACTCTAAAACCTATCAGCATTGGTGACAAAATTAAACTCTTTCCCCAGAAACAAGCTTTAATACTTAATAACATGTTGAATCATGATATGAACTATCAATGGTGAATCAATTTTAGAAATAATTTCTGAAAAACTTTCCTGAATGAAATGTACCTTGCCAGACGCTGAAGCTTCTGTCGACGACTAGTGTAGTAGCTCTGAATTACAGGGTAGTTGTACCATAATCTTGACAACTGCATAGGATCATCTAGGTTTTTTAAAAAAGTAATTTTTTTAAAAAGTACTATTTCTACAAAATTCAAACTATAGGTATTCTACTGAAAAAACATTCATTTACAGTTTTACTAAAATTTTTACTTCCTGTATTTCATAGCTCATTTTATGGAGCAAAGGAATTCTGTAAGGACTTTTCTTTGTAAAGGTCCAAAGGAGAAATTAAAATGTACCATGAAAACTTACAGAATAATTTATTTTAAAGCACTACAAATCTCGAGTTCTTCCCCAACCCCTGTAGCAGAAAATGATAATTTAAAAGCAACAGGACCATCAAAATGCTCCCCAACTCATAAATATTTTTAATTTGCATAATCTAAAAATGAAAAGAATTAGCCAGAAAAAAGTAATGAACATACACAGCAAAAGAAGCACTTAGCAATACAATTGCAATTTAGCAAGTCTTTCAAATATGGGAGGGGATTAGTACAAGCTTGTCAATGGCACTGGAAAAACCTGTTAAGAAAACGTTAATATTATATTAACACTAGAACATGCCCAGCAGAGAGTATTTTCATTTTATCTTTAATATAAAATTCAACCACTCTGTTATCATAAACCATAAAGGCATTCAGTCATAGGTGTATAGATTTCTTCATCTAATCCAACCCCTCATTTTTGTAGATGAAAAAACCAAGTCCAAGAAAGTTTCAGTGACTCACCCAAGATCACCCAACTAGTATGTGACAGAAAGTGAATTTACATGCTTGCCAATACTAATGATTGCACATAGGAACTCTTAATGCTGAAATATAAAGATTTTAAAAATCATATGAAAAGGTCTATTTTATCTTCCATCACCTGTCATAATAATGATAATGAGATACTGTTACTTGGATGTTTAAAAAGTTTTCTCATACCAGTCTTGCGAGGGAGGCAGTGCATGTTTTTTTTTTATATCATCTAAAAACTAATGAAACATACTCAAGTAAGTTAAATGATTTGTCTAGAATCACACACCAAATAATTATCAAAGAAAAAAATCTGAATACAGAACTGAACTCCAGTCCAGGATTCTTTCCACTACTCATTCACTTGAGATCAATTTTCAAATCCACTTTCTCTATTAAGAGCATATTACTAAACAAATAGTTTAAGTTAATATATTACATCCTGCATTATTGTAAGCATACATACACTTATTAACATAATAACTACTGAATAACTATAAAAAAAACTTACCTAAACCCTCTGGTAAAAGACCAGAACGAGAAAACCAAAGAACCACTTGGGCATATTGAGAGATAAGGTTAGTAACCACCTGCTTATTGGTTAAGTCCACCAGACCTGTAAAAATAGGTTCATGAAAAAAAACTTATTTAGTGGTTAATGTGGCTGACCATACTAAAATTCTCAAACACTTAACTTAAATGATTATGTTTTTGAAAACAACAACAAAAAGGTATTTTGGCAGCATGTGTTTTATCCAACATGTGATAAGTAAAAAAATATGTAGAAAACAAAAATTCCTAAATCAGTGAAACCAGTCATAGACAAATACTTTAAGAAACCTAGGATGTGGGATATCGCTTAACTCTCACAGAACAAAAGTATTCTAAATAGATGGATCAGTGCTGTAAGAAAGGGTGAATATGAAGCATAGAGAAGTATAGAAAGACATGACAAAATGCAAAGTGAGTAAGCGGTCAAGAATAAACAACAATCCCAAAGACTACAATAATGGAAATGGAAAAATGACTATCTCAAAAAAAAAACAAAAGCTAACACTGCAAAAAATATAAGAAATAAGAAATGCACTAATTTATAGCTGAGATGAGAAGATGCCTCCTCCCACTGATTTTCCAGAGACAAATTTCACATGGGTGGTACACTACATATATTCTCAGGCTTTTTTCTAGTGTTGTTAATTTTTGCTGAACTTTTTTTCTCTGCCTAATTTTTCTTAAAATGTATTTATTGTCATTCTGCAGAATAATTTGAAACTATGCCCATAGGGCTATAAAACTGCATACCCTTTGATCAAGCAATACCACTACTAGGTCTATATCCCAAAGAAATTTTTTAAAGAAGGAGGGCAGGGGGAAGTATGCAGCGAATTATACTGTAATGTGCTATGATTCCCCACAGTCAAGAATAATGCTATGCAGTAAGCAAAAAAAACCCAAAAAACTTGGAAAAAACCAACATAATTATATACTAGTGGCTTATTTTCTTCCCCCTTAAGTCTATTGTAAACTAAAAGAAACAAAATTTGATCTTTTCCAAAGATCAAGATATTGCAGTTTAAAAACTTTCTAAAATAAAAAAATGAACAAACCTCTCTCGGTGAGCTCTTGAGCCTCTGACAAAAAGCAGTTTAAGACTGTGCTAAGGTTGCTAAGAAGCAACTGACACTGCTGAAGAGACTGGATAGTTTGTGGATCAATGAAATGACAAGAACCATCAAATAATGAAGCACCTGTTGAGGGTAATATAATACAATTAACTTAAACACAACAAATTAGTGAAATAGCAAATGTAAGTTCACAAAGTCAATATGACATTAATTTTGATGAAATGAGAAAAAAAATCACAACTGTAAAATACATGACCAAGATCTTAAGTCCAGGGCTAATATGGGATCATAGATATAAGGATCGTGGATTAAGGGCTAGATGAGATTTCTGAGGTCATTTGGTTCATCTCTTCATTTTATAGATGAAGAAACCCAGGCCAAGAAAGTTTAGGTGATTTGTCCAGGCTCATACAGCTAAGGAATGTCTGAGACATAGGTCTTCCTGACTACAGGTCAGGCAATCCAAGCCCACCATTCTACTGCTACAAAAAAAGCTATCTCTTTAAAGTAATTCTATCTAGTTTTTATGACATCACTATTTTAATTCCTTTCACTGAAGCCATCAATATTTCTGTAATGGGATGATGTTCTCAAAGTAGTACTGCCAAATTTGTTTTATGGAGAAATGGAAAAGAACAGAATGAATAGCTTGCAATTTACAAATTAGCTCAGAATTCACAAAACAACTCTACATCCAGGTATTAAAACTACTCTCTAAACACCGAGCTCTTTCCTGACCCCATTTGAAGGAACCAAGGCATTAACCTGGCTGTAACCATAAATGGTTACAATGACCTAGACTCTAAAGTATATTGAATTCTGGATCACGTGAGTCTATCAGAGAGAAGGAAGACTAGTTCAGAAAGCTCCCTTCCTAGAGAAGACTTTGCTTGGGAATTCAAATCAGTGGGTAAGAATCTAAAACTGAAGGTCATTCTAAGAAATGGTGCTTTTGTTGTAATATAGATGTTTCTCAAATAATTAAATTTTATTGGTATCATTCTAAAATAACCCAATTTCACTTATTGGTATCCACTAAATACCATTCTAAGATCATGGGTGAATTAAATAATTTTTCAAAAACATAGAATATTCACTTAATTGTTAATGTACAATAAGCATTAAATAATTTTTAAAAGTTCCTACTCTTTGAGGATATCCATTTTCATTATCTAGTAAAGACTTTTTGATTGACTTCATACAGGCTTCTCAGTTTAGCACTTTATTTTACAAACTACATTCCTCATCAAAACAAAAAGACAACCAAAAAAATCACAAAAGGAATAATGTAAATAATCTTCATTTTCAAAATGAGAAATCTGTGAAAAAAATCTGGATTACATGACTTGCCTGAGATTATATGGCCAGTAAATATCAGTACCCAGATTCTAACAGAGGGTTTCCAGTTTTACCTTAATGTTGTTAACTTATAAAGACAGAGTAACAGGCACACAACTTCTGTGTAAAGAATGCCAATTATTCCCAAGGCAATATAATTTAAATAGTTTCAATATAAATCAGGGTTTCTAAAATGTATCTTTTCAGTATATTCAATGTATTTTCATTAACTATAGACAACACAATCAGTTTAACCAAATTTTAGCTTTAAAACATTTACTATATTTTTACAGATAAAAGGTGATTAAAGGAGCTTTCTTAGTATTGTAACATTTCCTATGGAGTATAAATTAGATAACCCTTAGGTTCCTTATGGTTCTCAATCTATGATCCTTTATCTACCCTCTATTTAGCATAAATTGGAATTTTTGAGAAATATAAACAAAAGAGGGTAGGGTATTGTTATACAATTTCTGAACACTTCACACTTGATCCACTAATCTGAATGGATATTTAAAATTGTAATATAGCATTGCATAAGCAAGCAATATATTATGTATCTACTCTGCAATGGACTATGCTAGGCAATAGGACTATAAACAAAATAAAAATAGTTCCTGCCCTCTCAAGGAGCTTAATTTTACTAACAAAATAAAATCATATTTCACTCTAACTTAAAAGCTAAATGTAACACAAAAGAACTTTTTTTCTGATAGTTTTTTTTTTTTCAAATTACAAGATATATCAGAGAATTTAGAAAAATGAATTCTTAGGATCCAGCATATTCAAACTAGAACCTAAATTATACCCCAACTGCAGTCTTAGAATACTTACATATTCGATCAAATTCTTCTTTTGTAAAAATCACTTTATTCCACGTCCACTCAAGAACAAAGCGCAAATTAGCAGCAGAACTTGGTTGTTCTTGTTTTAAAAAAAGAGGGGAAGGGGAAAGAAAACCATTAACATATTACTTTTAAAATACAAAGAGAATATTAATTTTCCAAAGTAAAAAGCTTTTACCTTCTGTTGTCCATCTTTTGATGCATCCAGTTAGGAGTCCTAAGGAGCTGGTATGAACAGCTGCTGACAATATAGCTTCTAATTGTTCTTCCTAAATAATGTTAAAAAACAAACAAACAAAAAAACTCACCCCAGGATATTTGAAATCACTTAGTAAAAATGCAGTTTGTAATCTAACAATTAGGGTAAATTGTCTTATCAATGTACAAATGCCTAGAGCCTGTATGAAGTCAATCAAAAAGTCTTTACTAGATAATGAAAATGGATATCCTCAAAGAAAGGCACAATTCCCAATGGGGTTTACAGACTTCTAATTTCCTACCACCTCAAACCACTCATCCTTTAAGCCCCTGAGTAAATTAGCGGAGCAAACTTGTTTTCTTCCAAATCCTGTCCCTAGCACCTTTTAAAGTAAGTAAAAGATCCCAAAAAAGTCTTAAAAATTAACTTCTGTTCCTCCAGAATGGGACCAATGAATGAAAGAACATTACCAGGATATTGCGTATTAGGGTATTTATTAACTTATGACTAGGAATAAAGCAGCCAAGAGTTTCTTTAAAGAAAAAAATCATACCCTGCAAAATATTATCCTAAAAGAAAAAAAGGTATATTTGATAAACTCTCAGACTTTCAAGACTTTGTTTAAAAAAAATCCTGAACTTAATAGAAGATTTGATATACAAGAACCAAGAGAAATATAAGATACATACAAAAGACTGATTATAAGGGATAAGGACAGACTTTTAATATATATATATATACAGATATATATATAAATAAAATGCAAAATGTATGTCTAAGATTCTTATTAATAACTGGATTATTCATAAGATTGAGGTAAACCTGAGTAGGATATGAATTTTAAAGGTAACACCATTTAGAAAAACCTAAAAAGAGCAATCATTTTACACAAATGAGGTGCAAGAGGAAGAACTGATACAGGGAAATTAGAAGGGGGAGAAGGGCTGGTAGTTCTGGTAACCTGTTTTCATCAGGAACGGTTTTAAGAGAGAACATATGCATTTAGAAGAATATAAAAGTCTTCTAAATGTAGAAATAAAATGGTAGGGGCATAGGGAGTGGGGAGAGGACAAGGGAAGGATCTTTAGAGGGGAGGGAATAGGTAAAATGGGAGTATTGAAGGGTGTTTAGATTTAGGGGAAAGGAAGGCTAGGGCTAGGGAAGAATCCTTGGAGGGAGGTAGGCAAGTAATAGGAGGGAAAAGTAGTGGGTAAAGTGGAGGAAGCAGGTGGAATATAGGGAACAAGAGATATGTACAAACATAAAAAGAAAGATCAGGAACAGAATATGTTTGGGAAAGGACATGTATATGTATATATCTACAGCTATAGAGAAACATATCTAAACTTTATTGTAGCCTTCTAGGGGATGGGGGGAAGGGAAAAAAACAGTAAAAAAGTGCACAGCAGAGAACAAAAGAAAACTCACAAGGAAGCAAAGAAAAGGGACAATTCTCAACATGTGTTTTATTTATCAACAAGTTTTCTTGAAATGAAAATGTTTCATATTTTGAATCCCCTCTTAAGTTCTGCTATGCAAACAACATGTTTTTTTTTCTTTCTTACTTTGTATTTTAAGTTCCAGTATTTAAGTTTATGGTATGTTTTATCTGTATTTGTGTTTTGGCCCTTGAGGTGGAAAAAAAAAAAAAAGCCCCAGGCCATAGCAGTAAGCAGTGGAAAAACTTGATGGGCACTGAAACAGAAACGAACAGAAAGAAAACAAGAAATTTCAGATGGAAGCATGGGGAAGCAGGATGGTTTTGATAACATGTCAAAGTTATATACAGTTAAAAAAAAGTAAGCAACACTCCTTGAGGGCAGGAATTATTTCATTTTTTTCTTTTTATCTCCAGTGCCTAGCACATTACTGGCTTAAATTATTTTATAAATAACTGGGGGGTAAAGCCAGGGAGGGAAATGTATGATATGATAAAAGTATAGGGAGATGCTAGTGTAAAAACTCCCTCTATCAGTACAAGCTCGCAATTGCTTTGCAACTTTCAGTTGCCTGGGCCTTTGAGTGTTTAAAAAACTTGCTAGTCACAAATCTTGCATGGGTCAGAATTGGGACTTGAAACCAGGTCTTTCTGACTCAAAGAGGCAGGCTCTCATTCCACTAAACTCCTGCTTCTCTCCCAGAACATTTTCCTACATTCTTCTGATGCTTATCAAGTTAGACTTCTAAGAACTGTGACATTATCTGCAATAATAATGATTTATGCCGAATTTGAAACATTTAAAAAAATACCCTGTATTCTATCTACTAAGCCATAAATATACGGATAATTCAAACCAAAAAGTACTTTTTCCAAGAATCACTTGGGAAATAATAAGTCAGACCTTTTACTACATGGAAAGTAACTGTTAAATAAAAAAAAAAATAAGAAAAAGACTAAATACAAAGATTTTAATCACCTCACCTGACTTAAGCTGGAAGGCTGTACGTCAATAAGTCTTGGAGAAAGGAGGCCAGCCACAAGACATCTATTATAACCATCAGGAATGGCCTCATTCAAAGAAGGTCCTGATTTCTTTAAAAAGGTCAAGGTCTGGAAAAGTGAATTTTAATAGGTTCTCAGTAATCATTCACATTAAATAATCAGTCAACAATCATTTTAAATAATCCAATTGATGGCAAATTACTGTAACAACTACTCAAGTAGTTATCATTTTGAATATAATTCTCCAAATTATCTGTTTTCACTGATGAGAGAATTTAATGTCAACCTATTCATGACTTTCTTCCTCTATGAGGCACTCCATTCATTTCAATAAATTCATCTCAGTGAGTCTACTCAAGTTGCATTCTCTGACATTTCACTAATGATGTATGACCAGTCTACTGTTTTCTAGTCATAGATTTTCTGTGGTTCATCACATTTCTGAAAGAACCTTGTACGCATGGGAGATAACTTGTTGAAGAGTGTTCTTTAAGGGTAACAAATTTTCTGATTTTTTTACTCATCAAAAAAAACGCAGGGTGGGTTTGTATATTCTCTATATGCATCTTTCGGTCAGTTATATGACTAAAAATACACAATCTGCAATGCTTCTTCTGAAAAGTATCTGTTTATATCCATTAGATCATTTAACCAATGAGGAATGGATCTTTGTCTTAAAACATTTACATAAGATGTCTATACATTTTATATGTCAGTCCCATATCAAAGACATCTGATATAAAGATTTTCCCCCCAATCAGCACTTATCCTAGTTTTAAAGATATTGTTCTTGCAAAAGCACTGCAATTTCATTTAATTATATTTTATAATCACTTCTTCCTCTATCACTAACTAGATAGCTTTTAAGGGCCCTTTAAGTTCCAAATCTGCTTTAATAAGAATCTTCCTCCAGTCATAACACAAACAGCTAACTTGTACAGGTCTCATTTTTTAAAAAAGATAATGATATTTAATATTTAGGTTATGTATTCATTGAGTTTATTGTGACATATGCTGGAAGATTTTGGTCTAAATCTAATTTTCTAACAGGATGCTTCCCTGTGTGTCTGGCAGGTTATTGTGAAATAGAGAATTCTCCTCTCCTCCTTAAACTGGGTTATTTCTTCCACTGAATTACTTACTGGTACTATATATTAAATATATATTTATATTTATAAATATAAAGTATTAAATACTTACTAGTATTATACTAGTACTATACTAGCCAATACCAAATAGTTGAGATGACTAAACTTTTCAATAGTCAAAACTAAAATATTTATAACAGCACTTTTATTTTTCAACTAAAGTTAACAGAAACAAAAATACACACACACACATCAATTGTGCAGTGGATAGACAAACTACAGTCTTTATAACTGTAATGAAATATTATTGTTCAGTCATTCAGTTGTGTCCAACTCTTTGTGAATTCATATGGGATTTTCTTGGCAAAGATATTGGAGTAGTTCCTCATTTCCTTCTTCAGCTCATTTTACAGATGAGGAATCTGAGGCAAACAGGTTTAAGTGACTTGCTCAGGGTCACACAGCTATTAAGAGTCTAAGGCCAGATTTAAGACTTTGGGAAGATAAGTCTTTCTGCTTTCAGGTCCAGTATCCTATCCACTGTGTTACTTAATTACATAATGAACTATAACTGCACCATAAAAAATGAATATTAAGAATTCAGATAATTGTAGGAAGTCTTTATGAACTGATGCACAGCAAAGTAAGTGTAACTAAGAAAATAATATGCACATTGACTACAACCATGTAAATATTAAGGATAAAAAGTACAAAATGCCAATGTATGCAGGACAATTTTAATGACCAAACGTTCTGTGAGAAGATAAAAAATGGCTGTTCCTTCTGTACAAAGGTAAGGATCATGGGTTTGGAATATCACACATATTGACAGATCAGTTAGTTTTCTCAAACTATTTCTTAAGGCTTTCTTTTTTATCTTTTGATGGGAAAAGGAGGAGGGATATATGTATATTGAAGGTAACGTAAAAATAAAAATGATTTTAACAAAAAAAAATATTAAGTGAAACCAGATGCCTTCAAACTAAAACCCTGGTTATAAAAATAAAGTTATTATTAATAAAAAGAAAGTTTAAATGAAGCAGGATACCTTCAAACTAAAACTCTGGTTACATTCCTTTCTATTTAGTTTTTATTTAGGGATAGCTGTAGATGGGGTCTGAAGAGATAAATACAAATACTGGTTCTAATTGCTAGCTCCATGATCTCAGGACAAGTCACTTGGCCCTCACTTTCATACAAATGATAATATTCACGTGGCCAGCCCCACAGACTGTTGTTTGTAAATCACAGAGCTCTATATGGATGTGTACAATCTACGTAACAGAAGATGTAATTGTACCTGAGTTAGAAATATTAAGTTCATTTCTCCATATTTAGCACTAAACATTTACTTACCTCCTTCTGAAAGCCAGTGCAAGTCAAGTGAACAACTCCAGAGTTTAACAAGCAAGTAGCATCTAAAAAGAAACAAGAGCTACTTTAAAGTTTTAGTGAAACTTGATAAGAAAATTTAGCTTTTTAGAGTAGACATAGCAAAGCATACCAATCCTATGGATTATACATATGAACTTATATATGTCACTTAACTTTGCTGGGCCTCACTATCCTCAATTGTAAAATGAGAGTTAGGTAGCAGCTAAGGTCCCTACTACAGCTCTAAATATATTATTCTACATGAAGTCAATTATCTAAAATATTCTCCTACAATAAAATGACACAGTAATTAATTCCACATAAAATGTACACATCATAATTATATACTTAGTTCGTTCCTTAACTCTGACTCTTATCATGATTCACGGAGGTATAAACAATGAAACTGAGAAAATATCCATAGAGGCATTTCACTAAGGGAAATATGATTCAATTGAAACGAATTAAATTCATATATTTAGTTTGTAAGGGAATTTTTCCAGCAAACTTCTCACTTCTCATTAATAAAGGGACACTTACTATGTTTAAACACAGTAAGTGACTTTTCCAACAGCCATAAATTGTTAACAAAATACATACCAAAATTATAAGTACTGGGATTAAAAAACTGCTCAGGAGGTGGGTATGAAGGAGGAACACCTCGATTCAAACTTCTTTCGTGTACCAAGATATCCAAGATGGAATTTGGAGAAGTCTTATTCACTACAGAATCCAAAGACCACAGTGCAAAGTAAGAGCAATTGTGAAGAAATTCTCCTGGCCTTAAAAATAAAAATGAGAGGAAGAAGTGGTGTAGGAAAGTAGTAATTTATTGACATGATAACCACAAAACAAAATTAAAGAAAAGTTAAAATTACCGCAAATGTAATCTTACCTCAAAGAATCTGGCATTTGTGCATGATACCAACGATTTATATCAAAAAGACCTAGATACGTAGATGGCTTTCCTTGTCCATATGTATTCACCTGCCAGCTAAAGACTGAAACACTGGTGTCAGGAGACAGAACTGGGCAAGGGAAAGAAACATATTTTACATACACACAAAGAGTAATTTTAACAATTCTCATTAAGTAATGTTTATGAGTTTGGGTCATTAGCAATTCTCTTCTTCCTCCAATTCATTTTCCACATTTCTCGCACGATACCATCTCTAAAGTCTAGGTTCTGACCACATGGTCAGTTGAATTCCAAAAGCTTCAGTGGCAACAAAAGTTGTCTCTAGAATAAAATAACTTCAATGCTTTGTCTTCAAATTCAAGCTCTGCTAAGTACTACCCATTTAGCTTTAGACTAAGTTAGAACCCCTTCTCTGGAGTCATTATCCTTAGCTATAAAATGCAGACCTAAAGAAAGGTGACATTACAAACAGAAATTAGGAAGTTAGGAAAGAAAGATGGTTTAAGGAAAGAAGAATAAATTTGACTTTTAAAAATAGAACCAAGAACATAGCTTGAAGGATAAAGATAGATAATTTCCCAACTAGGTTAGAGTCAATCCCTCCACTATGGGCAGATTACTGGAGATGTCTCATAAGTAGTTCCAATTATATAGATTTCATATTTATGCAGTATAAAAAGTAGTGTGGAACAACAGAGAACTTGCCTTCAGAAGCAGGTTCCATTCAGTGTTCTAGAAAACTCACTGACAACACTTTTTAAGTTGCAGACCTGCAATTGCTAGAAGTTCTTCAATGACAGCACTGGTCAGATTCCATTCTACAGAGACAATTTCTCTTGCATGGTTTGGGTAGTAGATTAACAGATCTAATGATCCTCATGTTTAATTTCTAGGAGAGTTTCTAGAACTCATCTACCAGCCATAAATCTTAAATCAAACGTATACCAACTACTATTATAAGACATTTTACAAACCTTCATTCATGCCTTCCTCCCTGTCGATGTGGCTTCGAAATTTCTCTATGCTCTGGCATCCCAAGAGTTTGGTGTTACTAGTCTGACCTCTCAAAGGTGATACACCACCTGTGAGATCTAGGCTGTATCTCTCTTCACAGTATTCTAACCCCTGAAACATATATGCACATAAATTATTAAGGTTTTAGTTGGCTTTCAAAATCATAAGCAAATTCATCTCATATCTAATACTCTAGTGAATAAAACCTAAAGTACAAAAAAAAGAATATGGCTAGATTATTCATGAAAAAAAATTACCTCAGTACAAAAATGGTTTTATATACAATAGTGATACTTTTCTACAAACTGAAGAACTGATAAGGACCTTTTCTTGACAAAGAGATTAACACTATCACTAAAAAAAAAAAAAGGTTAAAAAGCTGTATACAAGTACACTAAAAATTTAAATAAAAGTTTAAAATGAAGTGAAAATTTGATTAAAGTCAAAGATTCATCTGTTTAGGAAGTCTGAGGAGATGGGTCACATGGAAGAAACTCACAAAACTTACCAGAAAAGGCAGGGTTGGACTACTGTGGCTTGCTTAATCCTGCACTGCCAAAATAAAAGTTTAATGTAGGGGTTTCCAAAGTCTAAATGATTACTACAGAATCCTCCAATCTAGCCAGAATCTGGGTGATGGGAGATACAAGGATTATCTTCATTCCTTAGGATAGGACATTCCCTAGAATTGGAAGGGAATATTTGTGGTGGCAAGGGCCTAGATTCACAGAAATTGAAGGTTCCTCTCAGAGATCCCCACTGCCTGAGGCTGAGGTAGAGGAAAGATACCATAGACACTTGGCTAAAAGATTGTTCTAGATCATGCCTACCAGGCTGAATTATGGAATAACCTACTTACTGACCTTTCCCAAAAAGGCAGACAAAAATAAGACAGATTAGCATTAGCATCTCCTCATTCTCATAAATAAAGCACCCAGAAAAAGACCAGTATTTATCTGGTAAGCAATCCTTCACACTAAAACTTGAAAAATCAGCATTGCACAGCTTGTGTTGAGAAATACAGAATCAAAGTATATCTCAGACCTAGAAGGAAATCAATATAGTAAAAATGAGGAGCTACATACCTGACCAATGACACAGGCAAATGAGACTCAGAGAACTTAAAACTACTGGCCCCAAGGCCACACATCTCATTAGTGGCTGAACAAGACTGGCTCCTGACTCCCAGTCCAGTGTTCTTATTCTTATAATAAGTATAGCAGATCTGACAGTCACTCAAACAAGCACTGATTTCATGACATTAATGACATTAATTTTTCAATGAAAAAAGTAAAAATATTTAGAATAGTGATATCTCAAATAAATTCATAATGTGTTGCCATGATTTTTTTTACCTCATACAGGATTTGTCCTGATGCCAAGCATTTTCTATCACCAAAGGCCAGCTGTAGCAGGTGCAAACTCAAAATGTCTCCCTCACTGAAATGACATAAAAATTAAACTATGAGCATACTACGTTGCATACATACATAGTAGCAGAAAGGCTTCTACTATTGTTGATATGAAATTTTCACAAATAACACATTTAACTTTGTGTACATGATGAAATGATAAAACTTGAGTTGACAAAAAGTTCGTTTGATCTGGTACATTTCAAAAACATAATAGTGTACAAGTGTAATTATTTATATCTTTTGGTTAATATAGTACTAACTAAATGCACATAGTTTTAGTCCTGTTCATTTTATAGTATAAATCAATAGGCGGTCATCAAATTTGCTCTAAAACTAAAAACATGATAAATTTTAAAAAAACACATAACCCTAGTTGTAAATTAAAATTCTTCTCCTAAAACGTTCTTTTTTTAGTTTTTTTAAACAGAGATAACTTTTTTATTTAAATTTTTTTAAATTTAAATATTATTTATTTATAAATTCTTTTATTTATTTTATTATTTAAAGATAACTAAGGAAGATCAATTTTATATAAAAAAATTCCTTCAAGGACAAAAAAAAGTGGTAAGAGTTGCATAACAGTCCTTTTTTATTCATGTTTTCAATCATATCCAGCCATAGACCTCTAAAATTCCCTGTAGAGTTTCAAATGCCCTGCAGAAAGTAACCATTCCCAACAACAAATTACAAATACAGTCAGGTATTGAGTCTTTTTAGTTACTTTTAAATAATAAGTTAACACATCAGTATTATCTTGAACATAGGATGTAATTGGGAACTAAAAATCAGCATGTCTCGCCACCCCCCAACACATACAAAACACAGGATTTTTCTAATGTTCACATACATATCACTTTTTCAGGGCAAATCCAAAAATCACTCTAATCATCTAACCTCAGGAGGGAAAACAATTCTTTCCCAAGAAAATACTCCAGAATTAAATAAAGGTAGAAATGGTGCTGTATATTTTATGGTTCACCTTATCAATAAGCAAAACAGTTATGCCAACAAAAGCATAGGTATTTTAATATTAATTTTTTTTATTATTTTTTAATTTATTTTTAGATTTCGACATTCATTTCCACAAAATTTTGAGATCCAATTTTTCTCCCCATCTCTCCCCTCCCCTCACCCTGTAACACCTTGCATTCTGATTACCCCTTCCCTCAATGTGCCCTCCTTTCTATCACACCCCACCCTTCCCTTATCCCCATCTTCTCTCTTCTCTTGTAGGGCAAGATAGATTTCTATACCCCATTATCTGTATTTATTTCCCAGTTAAATACAATGATAATTCTCAATATTCATTTCTAATACTTTGAATTTCAACTGCTCTACCTTCCTCCCTCCCCACCCATCCCCACTGAGAAGGCAAGCAATTCTATACAGGCTATACATGTGTCGTTTTGCAATACTTCCATAATAGTCAGGCTGTGAAAGACTAGTTGAATTTCCCTCCCTCCTACCCTGTCCCCCCTTTATTCTCTTCTCTCATTTGACCTTGTCCCTTCCCAAAAGTGTTTACTTCTAGTTACTCCATTCTCTCATTTATCCACCCTTCTATCATTCCCCTCACCCTACTTGTCACCTTCTCCACTACTTTCCTGTAGTGTAAGATAGATTTTCATGCCAAATTTAGTAAGCATGTTATTTCCTCCTTAAGCCAAATGTGAAGAGAGTAAGCTTCACTTTTCCTCTCACCTCCTCTTTTTTTTCTCCTCCATTGAAAAAGATTTTTCTTATCTCTTTTATGAGTGATAGTCCACCCCATTCCATTTCTCCCTTTCTCCTCCCAATATATTCCTCTCACCCCTTAATTTTGTGTTTTTTATAGATATCATCCCTTCTGATTCAACTCAATCTGTGCTCTCTGTCTATATGCATGTGTGTGTAATCTATCCATCTACCCAAATACTGAGAAAAGTCTCAAGAGTTACAAATATTATCTTTCCATGTAGGAATATAAACAGTTCAGCTTTAGAAAGTCCTTTATGGTTTTTCTTTCCTGTTTACCTTTTCATGCTTCTCTTGATTCTTGTGTTTGAAAGTCAAATTTTCTATTCAGCTCTAGTCTTTTCATCAAGATTATTAATTTTTTTAATGTGAAGAGTCTACATAGCACGTGGAAGGATGATGAAGCCACAAACCACATTTTGAGAAAAAGTATGACATCATAACATAAATAGATTTTATAGGAATGGTCCACCCAAGTTCCAAAAACTGTAGTAGGCAACATTAGTTACTATAATACCATAATCTTTCCAACTTAACACAAACTATCCCTTAACCAGAAAATAAAGAATGGATAAGTACATGGAGAGGTATTTATAAAACAAAGGACTTTAAATTATTGGTTATAACAACAACAACAAAAAAAAGGAAGAAAGAGGAATGAGTTGCTGTAGAATAGATCCTGAGAATTATAGGACATAGATTTAGAGCACAAATATGCCAAAGTATTCAATTAGTCTAGCCCGGTCAGTTTACAGAAGAGGGAACTTTAAGCACAGTGCTTAAATGACATGCCAAGTTCACAGAAGTAGCAAGCAGTGGAGTGGGGATTTCAACCTAGATCCTATGACTCCAAATCTAACAATATTTACAATATGCCATACTACCCAAGGAATAAAAGGTAGCTAAAATATAGCCATCATTAAGAAGAATGTCAGAAACAAATCAGTTATCTTTAATCATATACAAAACTATGATTTACCCATACTGAAATACTGAAAGCTCAGACATCATGTACCTACACTTCAGAGAATTGCTATTGAGAAAAATGCTTTTGGAACCATAAAACACTACATAAATGTGAGAAACATACACCAAAAATGCATAGTTTAAATTTTCAACTGCCCTTTTATGTAGTAGGAAATCAATTTAGCCTATCTTTTAGACAGATGTTAATTAATTCATTAAAATGAACTCCAGAAATAACAATGAGAATAACATTGAGAAGCAAGGCTTTTCACTAATAAGTATTTCATTTTCATGTCTTAGGAGCTCACATATGTTTTACTTACCTATCCTGTGTAGACTGAACAGCCCATAAGTAGCAGCAATTTCGAGGATCATTTTCAGGTTCTTGGAAAGTAACAGCATAAACAGGTACTCTTCCTCCTTCTAACTGGGCATAATACCTGTAGCAGGAAAAAGAGAATATTAATAAACTTTATACACTTTAAATTATAATCTTAGTTATGAAGTTTTCCAATTCTTTAAAATTATCTGAGAAATGATACAAAAAGTCACATCATGTATCATTTCATTATCTTAATTTCTTAAACCAAAGATCTATCCTCAATATAGCATGCATGGATTGCTTCAACATAACAACCCCTTCTCTATTTCAATATCTACCTATAGGAAGTTATTGTAGGATTTTATAGATATTAAATAAAAGAACAAAAATATCATTAAGAGAAAATCATACAAAGATTGTTACTGGAACAGCTGAGTGCTGATAGGCATAAGCTAAGAAGTTTCTAGGATTTCCCTTAAATTTTAAATAACATTTGTAATCCAACTCCCTCAAAAGGTAAATTAAATTAAAGTAAATATCACAATATTTTTTAGCTGGTAAAATGGTTGATTCTCCACAATCAAGCAATATTATATAAACAAAAACTGAGTATTATATTTTGGGGGATCAAAATATTACTTAAAAAACCCTGACTCTTCATGCAAATGAAGTTTTCATATGAGAAAAAGGAACCTGATTTAGATGGAGAATGTTGAAGCTGGAATAAATATCAGATGTTACAGAATAAGGATTCTTACGATACAAAGTAGTTACGTGAACATTAACTAGCATGGTCAGTGATTTTCTGATTAGTAATCTCATACATTAATTTTCAAAAATACTAACAGCATTAATTTAAAATATACTTAAGGAGATAATGCTTTAAAATATTATACGTATCAATTATTAATATACAACACACATACAAATTTTACATTTATAAACAGCTTTATACTTCTCAGAAATTTCTTCAATGTTTTCATTAAGATGTGCAGAAGTGACAGAAAAGCTTGCCATTTGAGAAAATACGGATAGAAGTTCACTACACATGGTACCTGAAATATGATCATTTAATGTTTTAAGAAGTTTTAAAAAAGTTACATTTAGCCATCAGTCATAGAACTCTTATTCTATGAAGATACATAAGTTCTAAAATTGGGGGGGTCGGGGGGAGGACCAGAAGGATTCAGGACTTATGATTTCACTGTAGCAACCACTCTGATAAAAGATCAGCATCTGTTACTCTATTTAAGAGTTACCTGGGACCTTGCAGAGGTTACAAGTTGCTCAAGGTCACAGAGGCAGCATGTGTCAGAGGTGGTACTTGAACTCAAGTCTTCCTGACTCCCTCTGGTCACTATTCCACGCTGCCTCTAAACATTTATTAAAGAAAACTATTCTCAACAATTTTAGTAAGTGCTCATTCTGGATTACTGCAGTTAAGAACCAAAGGCAGGGTTAGTTTTAATACTCAAATAATAAATTTACATTTTTAAAGCTAAAATGTGATAAAAACAGTACATTAAAAGTTACATTCCATACAGTCTAGAAATTGGCATTTTTGATGACACAAACCTTTAATCCATTAACCAAGCATAATGCTGTTAGTAAAATTTAATTAAACAAGTATTAACCACAAGGCACTGGGGATACAAATACAGAAGTGAGACAGTCCCAGGCCTCAAGGAGCTTACATTCTACTTACATTATACTCTGAGCTTAAGGCAGCACACAGATATTTAAACGGAGATATTCTATGGATTGTATTAGGGGAAAAACTCCTTTAAACACTGGGAGATACGGGACTGTCAGAGGTGAGAAGTCAGGGCTTGATGAAGAACTGGGAGTCATCCAAGTACAGGCAGAAACTGAAACCATGTAAGCACATCAACAATCCAGTGGAACTATTACAGAGAAAAGAGCAAAGGGTCTATGACCATGTGGAAGCCTATACAGATAATAGGTGAGTGAAAATTGTAAAGGGAACACACATACAAAGCAAAATATAAAAGAGTGGGAGGTGACAGTGCCCCAAAAAACCAAGGAGCAAAGTTCCAATGTAATGAAGAGTAATGAAACAGTAATGGAAATTCAAAAAAGTCAAGAAGCAAAAAGTCTATTACTGGAATTTTATAAGGTGTCATCAATGTTAGATTCAAGTGTAGTGATAAAGGACTGAGAAGGACAAAGTCAATGTAGGAGTACATTGATAAGGCATCATTATATGTGATTGTAAAGGTAACAGGGAATTACTAGAATTTAGTAGCAGGGTGATCATTCAGACCTGAATAAAATTTATTTTGGTGGTGATATGGAGGATTGGAGTAGGGACAGACTTGAGGTACAAGGACAAATTAGGAACCTAAAATGATAGTACAGGCACATGATGAAAGCCTAAACTAGTTGTTATAGATGAGAGAGCCTTTGTGGTGGTAAAAATAAGATTGGACAACTGTCTGAAAATGTGTAACAAGGGAGAGTGAGGAGTCAAGAAAACACCCAGGTTACAAATCAGATGTCTAGAAGGATGATTTCCTTGACTGAAAGAGTTTCTGAAGGGGGTGTTTTGTTCAAAAAGATAATGATTTCTGTTTTGTGTATGTTAAGTTTGAGATGTTTACAGCATACTCAATTAGAAATGTCCAGTAACATAACTGGTGATGAATTGAATGCCAGCATTCCCAGCCTATGTTCAACCTACGGGAGGTGACAAGGTCACTAAGAGAATACACAGAAAAGAGAATATAGGACAATCTTGCGGCTAGAAAACGGTAGGAGAAAAGAGCACTAGGTTTTTGTGAGACAGTAACACAAAGTGAGTTCAAATTGCTTAAAGATCATTTTGCAAAGAGAATAAACGTGGAAGCTGAGTCAATTTTTTCCTGATTTTCTGTCACTACTCTTGGAAGCAATCCAGCATAAATCTTCCAACTTGATTTTCCACTACTATTTTAAGATTAGACAGATTCTAATTAGTACTAATTGTCCCATCATATATAGTGATAGCTCTTAACTACCTACTGGAAATTTTTACTGATAATGGCTTATGGTAGAGATTCAAGTTAAAAAAACAAAAAATTTTGAAGATTATGAAATTAAAACTTCTCATCTAGCATTGTGAGAAAAGAATGGATTAAAGTGAAATTCTTTTTGTCCCTCTTATGCTTATTTCCTGTTACTGTGCAAACCAAAGCATGTATGTGAATGAAAAGCTTACAAAGCACCACTATTCAAAAAATCATCACCAAACAAAAATCTAATTTCTGACCCCTTGCAACAACAGAAACAGTAAAAAAAAAAAAAAAATAACCCTTACCTTCAGAATGGTTATACTATCCCCTCCCCATCCAATGTGTTAAACTTGTCTGAAAATTTCTATTACACTTAAAAGAAATTTTTACTCCTAAAACTAGTTCAGGTGGCAAAATCACATACATACCACTTTCACTGTGCTACAGTAAGAACAAACAAGAGTATTATTTCCTGTACCACACTCCTCTATAGGCATGCATTGAGGTGCATGTTCAAAAATTAGTTTTGCTTCATTGTAATATTTACTAAAAGGTTGAATTCTATTGTTGAAGTGGTACTAGGGAATAAGTGATGTTTTAATCTGGGATTTTGGATGCCTTGATAAACATATTTATGTTGTTTCATTTAGGCAAATACTAGTTATTTTATACAAGAATAAATTGAATGATGCTGTCTCCCTGTCTAGTGATGTAAATCATGTTTTAAAGCTGTCACCCTAATTTTTATGTTTTAATATTTATAAAAAAGCTCAAAATAGCAATAACCATCTGTTGAAGACAAAAATACATTGATTATACTTACTCCCTTTTCAAAGTTTTCATGTTCCAAAGTGCTAGAGAGCCATCAGAAAAACCTGCAGCAAGTTGGTTGGTCCTGCTTATATAGCTAAGGGTTGAAATTGCTGTTCCTGATGGGCTTAGTAACTGGAAACAGAGATGTCTTCCCTCTCGGGTCACACCTTCTCTGATGTGTGGTACTTCAGCTGGGATGCCGGTTATAACTTCAAGATCTAGACATAATGAGCGATGAACAAGTTTATGAATATAAAAGAAAAAAAAATATCATCCAAGATTCAGGCCTCATAAATTTCTTAAAAATATATATATATAAAATCCCTGATCCTTGAAGACTAATACCACACTTCATTTCTACTTCTCAATGAACTGTACACAAACAACAGAATGCCTATCTTTTAAAATACTTAAACTTAAAAAGGAAATATGTGTTGAATTTTATTTAAAACAAGACAGAATTTTTTTAAAAGTAATTTTCAGGGGCAGCTAGGTGGCATAGTGAGTAGAGCACCTGCCCTGCAGTCAGGAGAGCCTAAATTCAAATCTGACCTCAAGACACTTCTTAGCTATGCGACCTCTTTTCAGGTCACTCAGCCCCAATTGCCTTGCCTCCCTCTTCAAAAAAAGAAAGTAAAAGTAACTTTCAGAAATTACTAAATACAAACGTCAGACAATTCCAAACACTTAACCTCTGCCATTTTTAACAAGACTGCCTCATTCCACCCTTCCTGATGATCTCTTTTGGGAATTATGAGTTCACTCTCTTGGCTCTCCTGCCTCTCTGATTCCTCCTTCCGGCTTCCTCTGCAGCTTTGTACCTTCCTCCTGTCTCTTATAGCTCTGTTCTCTTCTTTTTCTAGTCTTTTCCTTAGCTACCTTACCTACTGCCAGTGTCAATGGTCAGTTCAATGCATATGACTCCCAAGCCCACATATCCAGACTCAGCATCTCCCAGGAACTTCAGTCTGGCTTTCCAAAATAGTCTGCTAGACTGCTTTACCTGGATACACTAGCAACACCTCAAATGAAATAATAATTTTCCCTGTACTCCTTTCATTTTGTTTTCACTGAACATTTCAATACTTTTCACTTAACTTGTTTATGCTCTGGTCACCCTAGGATTTAAACCTGAGAATCATCGTGAATATGTGTTCTTCCTCCTTGGAAAGTCACCGCGAGGCCAGGCTCTTATCACTTAAGACTACTGTAATGGTCCCTCTCAGTCTCTTCTCTCTCACACAGCTAACAAGATAACCTTCTTAACGGAGAGGTCTGGCTGTCTCACTCCCCTTTTCAAAAAACTAATGGCTCCAACTGCATATATAATCAATATAAATTCCCTGATCTGGTATATATGGAATTTGTATTTTGAACTAGGTCCAAAATATCTTTCAAGCTTTATTTCATTTTACCTTCTCAATATATATTCATGTTTTTGGCAAAAAGGACTCCTAGCCGTTTGGGAATCTTGCATCACATTTACATTACATTACCTACATTCACCTTTATGCATATCATGCATCTCCTCATCTTCTGTGTTAGAAAGTCCTTCTCTTTCTCTCAATACCTGACTTTTTGTGCCACTCTTACCACAAAGCCTTTTCTAAAGTCTTGAACTAAATATGATCCAATCAATTCTCAAACATTCCTAAAGCACTGCAGTATGGAGCTCTCTTTCATCCCTCCTTCATATTCTACCTTGTATCAGACTTAAGACCAGAGGCAATATGTCCCAGGCAAGTCAAACACTACCACGATTTTGGGTCACCTTCTGCTCCTGAACTCTGATGGAGAAAGATCAATAGGATCCTGAACTCAGGACTCTTAGTATCACCTAAATGACTGAATCTGCTTCTAGCCTAGCTCCAAAGACATCAAAGAAGAAGTCATTGCAGAGAAGAGGCTCATCATCTTTCATATCACCACCACCTGCTCACCAACTGCTACCAGCACCCCCTAGAATACTGGTCCTGCTTGCAGCAGAGCCCTAACAGCCATTATCTAGGGAAGCAACTCTGTGGAGAGGGGGTACAGGTGAAGCAGCAAGACATCTTGAGAGACAGGAAACAGCATATTCTAGGTAAGCCAAAGCATCGCTACGACCTCCCTTCAGATCCTGTTGGGAGACAGCCTAGTCCCCTGAACTCCAATAACCATGTTTCCAGGTCAGTACCCAAAACCATCATCCTTGGAAGCAATGATGAAATGCAGTCTGACAAATACTCCAGGAGGTGCTACAGACACAGCTGTTGAAGATCCATAAAGTTCTTGCTAACCAAGTCTTTAGCACTGTTAAACTGGTTCAACATCAGAAACCGGCACGATTTTATCAGTGGGAATGACATTAAAAAAGCATTGGCCTTTGCTCTGCCGCTTGCTGCACAATGATGATTACAGGACCTTTCTACGTTACTTGAAACTGAAAGCTACCATATAGGCTGTTTCCTCCATTAGAATGTAGACTCTTTCAGAGCAGGAACCGTCTTACTTTTCTATTTGTATCCCTAACACTTAGCACAGAGTAAACACTTAATGATTTATTCATTCATGTTGGGTATAACTCTTCTATGAGACCAGCACTTGGAGATTAGGAAATGTGTTTTCTTTACTGTATACCCTGTACACTGCCATGAACAAAAAAAGACACCTTAAGTATTTAATATGTTGATTTAAAAGTATGTATATTTTAAAACCAATGTTTCATTTCTACTCAGTGCTTTAGAATTTTCAAGCATTAACTTTTTTCTCTCCCAATAAAAATATTACCTGAGGCCTCTATCTCATTTTGACTGCAAGATAAGTCATCCAAACACAGATCAATGAGAAGGACCTGCCCAACATCAGTAACCACAGCTGCCACACCAAAAAGCCATCGAAGACTCTGGTGCAAATGCTGAGTACTTGCACTGGCTCCTCCATGATTAATTATTGGTTCAATGGCAGTTACCTAAAAACAGAATACAAGATCCAGTTTTTCATTGGTGTATGAAGTATAAGAAAATTTTAATAAAAATAAACTCTACAAATTTTGAAATACATTAATTCAGTTATGTTGGATTTAATAATTGCAAACCACTCGCATACAGTACAATAAATCCACACCAGGTAATTTAAACCTTATTAATCATAAGTATCTTGGAGCCTTCAGATTCATAAAGAATTAATCATATAAAATCCTAAGGTCCATACTCTATCCATCAGGAAGGAATAAAGCAGAAGAAAGATCATTTAAACCTGTCTTAAACAAGAAAAAAGTATATAATTTCCAAATAGTATTTAATATTGTTTTAAATTCGCAAATCATTTTCTGGCTCTTAAGAAGCAGGGGCAATCGATTTTGATATTTGTGTAAGCAAAGTAAAACATAGGTTCACCAAGAAAGGGATGCATATTACTCTAATAATGATGATGATAATGATAAAAATGATAACAGCTGACAGATATATAGTGCTTTGCTATACTATAATATTAATATCAAAAAACAACAGCAAGTTTTATCCTCATTCTACACACAACAGTTCTATTAAGGTAGGGACAGCAAGTATTATCCCCATATTCAACTGAAGAGGACACTGTGGTTTAGAAAAATTAAATGTTTTGCCAATTGGCATACTGCTAGTAAATGGAAGAGGCAGAATTCAAACCCAAGTCTGCAGGACAAATCTAATACTCTTTGCACTAAATCAAAAATAATTCCCATAATTACTTCTGATCAAGTTAGTTTAATAATTAAAGGAACTCATGATCTCATGAGTATTTCTTCCACTAGAGCACACTTGCAAGTCACACATTTCTTCCAATTTTGTTCAATTTTGTATAGTTGGCCATTTTCTCTCATAAACTCACTAGGAGACCAACATGCTGAAGGTTTTCATTTCCTTGACTACCTAGATCTTGATGTTAACTTTGTAATATTAGGCAAGAGGACTGAAAATTTTTTTTTAAGACTATTAAACTATTTTTCAAGGTTAACTGAAAAGTTTCAAAATAAAAAGAGGATATGCATGAGTCTAATATTTTCATCTATTAATATGAACAAAATAGGATTTATGTTTTCATGTTAGTTAAATCTGGGCAGTGAAAGAGGCCTTAAAATTTTATTTCATTTTTCTGTCCACAAAAATTTTTAAATAATCATATCTCTCACCTAATTTGAAAATCATGGCACTGAAGGGATATGGAAAATAATCTTACTTATTATCAGCTTGAATTTGTTAAAAAAAATCAAATGATAGATTATTTGATTCAGAGATTTCAATGTTAGATATATGCCACTTTCCAAGGAAATCAATAGCAAAAAAAGGCCATATTTTAAAAATATTTGTAGCAGAATATTTTGGAGGAACAAAAAACTTTCAACAAAGAAATGCCCATCAATGGGAATGGTTAAATAAACTAGTATAAGAACACGATGGGGTAATACTATATGAAATAATGAATATAATGAATACAGACAAACACAGAAAAAAGATAGGAACTAATGTCAAAATAAGATAAGTAGAATTAGGAAAATAATATGTGCAGGGACAACACTTTAAATGTTAAGAAAAAGAAACAAATAAAAAGCAATGAAAACTCAGCGTTAAAAAATTAGAAAACTAAGCCTAGTAGAAAGAAGAGACTTGAGAAGACAAATTCCTGTTTTTCCAAAGATGTGGGGGACATGACTCTTGAACACTACATACAAAGTCATACTTTTTCATTTTGTTAGTTTTGTTGAATTTTCTTCCTCTTTATGTGCTTTTTTAAAATACAGAATGATGCTATGAAAGGAGAAATGGCAAATATACATAGGTAATATAAAAACCAAAGATTTTTTTTTTAATAGTCAGGATTAGACCAAGTATATAACAAGGAAATCCATTCTGGAGGTAACATAATCTGGTGAAAATTATCAGTTATGGTGAAACAGTTATCTTAGAAAAGTGAAAATTCCTTAAGAACAGAAAAAAATTACAGACAATATTACTACCCAAAAAGTCAATGATCTACAGATCTACAAATAAATCAAGGACTCCTTGTGGAAAAATGTAATGATATAAGGATGTGTGTGTATGTATTTATACGTCTATACATAAGGGAATAAGTAGATACAGATATATATATAGGTGTGTACACAGCTATCTGATTATACAACTGACTGAAAACTCAATAAAGCAAAATTTAACTTGGTGTTTTAAAAGTTTTCCTGAAAAGACCTTTCCTTTCATTGTTTAAAAAAAGTAAGATTCCTTGAAAAATGCAACTACGAAGACAATAAATGTTCAACAACACTGACAAGTACCATAAAAACAGTGTATAAAATAGGGAAATGTGCTTGTCACTGTCATGGAGGACACATGTCCACAGCCATTCTTTAAATACATATGGAAGGTGATGAGGGCCTCAAAAATTCCCAAGTGTATGTGTATAGTGCTGAATGCACCTAGCTCCAACATATTCAACTGCCTTCTTAATAGCTATGTTTATTCAAAAAGGATTGACCTAATAAGTCATTCAGAAAAAAAATTAGTTAAAAAAAAAAACTGTGAAGTACTTTCAACAGTTTCAAGGGGTTCAATCAGCAAAAAAGGTTTTCTTTTTAAAGTCCTAGTAGTGCTGTGCTAATCTTGGAACATACCCTCCAAAGAACCGAAGTTTCAGGTGATCTAAAAATCAATGGAAAAACCTACGGTGGATGCAAAGAGACTTCGGCACACTGCAGTGGGGACCTTAGTCAAAAAAAATGTTGTAAGAGAAGCCATTAAAGAGATGTATGGTTCAAAAAGAAGGCTGCTGGTCATCTATCAAGAATAAGGGAAAATAAGTCTGTCCAAAATTCTATTCAAATTATAGCAATAAAGTTCCTTTAAAATCTAAAGGGAAGGCTGGCATTTATTTCCTATCAGTTCTTTTTTATTAAATTACTTTGGATTTTCAATTAGATGTTGGAAGATAATACAACTTTTAAAGATACAGATAAGAAAATTCCTACTAATGTCGATTAAAGTCCTGGAAAGCAAAAGGGAAGTTTATACCAATGATTTCTGGTTAACATATTGAAAGTTATGATGGTATATTAAGGTTTCTCAATTCAATATATGCCATTATTGAGTATACCCCTGATTTTCTTTAAAAACAAACAAAAAGCAGCTTGGGCAATGGTTCTATAATATAGTGGAAGCAACACTAGATGTGGCTTCAAAAGACCTGGATTCAAATGCTGGCTCTCCCACCATTAGCTATATGATGTTAAGCAGAAACTTAACCTCTCAAGAACTTCAACTTTCTTATCTGAAAAATAAGGGAGTCAAACTAGAAGATATCTTTTCAGCACTATCATTCTGTGCAACTCAGAAGGCCTAGAATAGATTCCAAGCTCCTCTCCTCCTTACCAGCAATGTGACCTTAGGCAAACTTCATCACTATGAACTTGTTTCCTCAAAAGAATTTTTTAAAATTACGTTTACTACCTCCCTAAGGTCACCTAGGAGGCTCATTAGATAAGAGTATAGGGACTAGAGTTAGGAAGACCCAAGTTCAAATCCAAACTCAGACACTTCCTGGCTGTGTAAGCCACTTAACCCTGTTTTCCTCAGTTTCCTAGTCTGTCAAATGAGCTGGAGAAGACAAAGGTAAACCACTCCACTACCTTCGACAAGAAACCCCCCAAAAAAGGTCTCAGACATGACTGAAAGCAACTCCCTCCCTTATTGTAAAGAAACTATATATACTTATTTTTTAACTTTGAAAGACAAAATTTCACATACTTATCCTGATTAATTCCCTTTAAAAAAGTGAAGAAACCTTGGGCCCAGTTTACCTGGGGCCAAATTCTGTTTACATACATATATTCCGTACCCAAAGGAAAGCTTACAATCTAGTGAACTGCAGTGTCTAATACAATGTAGAGGGAAATTCTTTGATTCTGCCAATGTAGGATCCACACTAGAACCCAACTGGTAAAACAACCAAAAAATCTCTTAAGATTGCAAGTCTATAGGGAAAAAGTAGATTTTAAAAAATAGTCCTTTATAATCCTGAAACAAGAATTTCAAAAGACTAAATATACTACTTTTCATAAGTAAATTCCAGTGTTAAAACAGTGAGGAAGCTGCTTGTAGAGCGGAAACTTGATGACCTCTAAAAGTTCCTTCTTGTAGATTTTAAATTGATGATCTGAAGAACCCCATATACATCCCCTTTTTATTTTGAAATCAGAGCAACAACATAAGGAAATTCAATATGGAAGTTTAGATTAGATGGGAAAATGAATCCTCCAAAGTCTCCATTCTTGGAAATACATACCCTTCCAGGAAGGACAACTGCTTTAACTACTCTTGAAATCCCAAGGTCATAAAGACAGAGAACACTCCCTTCTGTTTCTTCCAAACCAATTAACAATCCAGTTCTTTTCTGCCAAGAGAATTCTTTCACTGCAAGGACAGTGGGAGGCTGTTCATTTATTCCATTAAATCTATATGCAGACAACCGCTCTCCAGTAATAGAATTTACTACTTCAAGTTGTGGACCACAAGCCAAGCAAGCTAATCCATTTCTCCCTGGAAGCAAAACAAAAAATGAGTTAGTTTGATATAGTTAAACTACAGAAACATGAAACAAGTCAACCAGATGTCCCCAGATAATCAACAAACATTTATTATTAAGCATTTACTACAGAAGAGGAGTTATGCTAGGTACTGGGTAAACAAAGACAAAAGTGAAACTGTCCCTGCCCTCAAGGAGCTTATATACTATGGGAAAAGATTAACATATCCATACATAGGCACGTATACATATTTACATAGGGTAAATAGATACATTCTGAATTTGTGGGAAGTGATCTAGCAACTAGGGAAAATCAAGAACTCATACAGAAGGAGAAACTTGAGCTGAGTCTTAATGGAAACTAGAGATTCTGGGAGATGGAGAAGAAAACAGAACATTCCAGGAATGGAGGACAGTCAGTACAAAGGCACTGATTGCTATGTTTGTGTGTGTGTTCGTCCTTCATTGCCAAAGAAGATCATGCCATCAGAGAAATGGTATACACTTCTTTGTTTTGAGTGAGGGAGGGCTGTGCAGGTCACCAGCCTCACTTCTCCTCCAGAGCCATCCGAATCCAGTGATCAGATATTCATCAGGATGACTGGAGATGGCCCAGGATGAGGCAATTGGGGTTAAGTGTCTTGCCCAAGGTCACACAGCTGGTGAGTGTCAAGTGTCTGAGCTGAAATTTGAATTCACTGACTCCTATACCGGTGCTCTATCCACTGCACCACCTAGCCGTTCCATTGCTGTGTTTGAAGAACAGTTAGAAGGCCAATCTGACTGGACCACTGAGCATAGTAAGTAATAAAGTTGGCAGAGAAGGCAGAAGTCAGATTGCCAAACATTTTTAACTGTCTGAAGAAGTTTGTATTTAATCCTAGATGTAACAGTGATTGGAGTTTTTTTTTTGAGGGGAGTAAACTATGCAATATTCACTGTGGCAGCTGTATAGTGAATGGACTGAAGAAGAGAGAGTAAAGAGGATGTGCGGGGGCATATAATCAGGAAATCTGAATTACAGTAGTGTTTCTGTGAATTAAGAAAATAGGAAGAAAGATGTGATTCAAAGGTAAAGTCTGAATTTAAGAACAATGAGGTAAGATCAGATTGTGAAGGGATCCTGAAAGTTAGGGACAAACTTTAAATTTCTTCTCTAGGCAAATAAAGTTAAGTTTTATGTCACAAGATTGACATGATCAAAGCAGTGTTTAAAAAAATATTAATCTGTGGGGAACAAAATGTATTATACAACAGAGAAAATAGAGACCAGATAGAAGACTGCTTAGTAATAGTAATATAACATACCATATTATCCAACCTGGCATGATAATAATGAGAATGAATCGAAAGGATCAAATGGGCATTAAGGATAGATAGGTAGTGCAGTAGATAGAGCACTGGTCCCTAATCAGGAAAATTTAAATTTAATCCAGCTTCAGACACTTCTTAGCTTTGGGTAAGTCTGTTAACCTGTTTGACTTAGTTTCTTGTACAGTAAAATGGGGATAATAATAGCATCTACCTCCCAGGATTGTTGCAAGATCAAATACTATTTGCAAAGCACTTAGCACAATGCCTGGCACATAGCATCACCTAAATAAATGCTAAAATTAAATAGATCTCATTGCTTCAGAATTTCCTTTAAAAATGAAGATGCTGTTAAAATTATTTTTACATATAAGAAAAAAATAAAATATTAAATTAAAAATAAATTAAATGCAGACATTTTATGGGGCAGCTAGGTAGCACAATGGATGGAGCATTAGGCCTGAAATCAGGAAGACATGAGTCCAAATCATGTCTCAGATACTTAGTGGGCAAGTCTACCTCAGTTTCCTCATTAGTAGAAGGGGGACTAATAATAAAACCTACTTCCCAGGGCTGTAGTGAAGATCAAAGGAGATATAACTGTAAAGTGCTTAGCATAGTTCCAAGCACACACAGTTCCAAGCACGTTATAAGTACTATATAAATGTTAGCTGCCATTATTATTATAGATAGTTTTCACTTTACATAAATAGATTGTTAGACCTCTACATACAGCAACTTTTATGTAACGTGAATTTGCCCATGGATGTGGGGGATGGAGGAAGAGAAGCAGGAAAGGGCCTGGCACAAGATCCAAGGACACACCGGAGCCTGGCCAAAACCAAGAGGAAGAACACTCAAGGGGAAGACACATGGGGCGGGACATGGACACAGACAGAAGAGGACTGGTGTATGTATCAGTGTAAATTGAAGCACAGAGCAGTTCCCTGAAAAGCAGAATAAGGAAAAATATGGGTCTTTAAAAACTGAACAAGAGTACAATAAAAGTCCTAATTCTTTTTTCTTAAACTTGGAGAACTACATTTTTAGCTATAACTAGTTTAATAAATCAATCAACAAACATTTATAAAGCACTCATATATACAATATTAATTACACTGCTAACACTTTAATATGTAGGTCCTTGGGGGGAAAAAGTAATCCTGTCTGCAAAGAGTTTTCATTCTATTGGAGGACACAACTTGTACATTTACAAATTTATATAAAATAAGTATAAGGCAGTTTGTAGGGAAGAGCAAGAGTAGGAAGAATCAGAAAAAGCATCATGTAGAAGGTGGTACTAGAACTGAGTTCTCAAAGAAATTTGGAAGAGACTTAAAGAGGCAGGGGTGGGGTGATGGTGAGATTTGCCCTTCAAGAAAATCACTCTGGTAGAAGTTAAAAGGATGGATTGCAGAAAGGATATACTTTAGCAGGAAAATCAATTCAGAAGCTAATGCAACATCCAGGCAAGAAGTAATGCCTAAACTACGAGAATGGCCAGGTAAATAGGCATAGTGGATAGAAAGCTGAATTTGTCCAGAAGACCCTAAGTTGAAATCTTGCCGCTTACAGTATAACCTTGGGCAAGTGACTTTACCCCTCTCAGCCTCAACTTCCTCATCTGTAAAACAGACACAATAATATCACTTCTGGGTTTGCTGTGAAGATCAAGAGTTAACAAATACAATGTGTTTTGTAAACCTTAAAGTGTTCAAGAAAAAAGTGCTAGCTGTCAAAACAAGAAGAAATTATTGTACTAGAATGTTACCTCAAAGTAAACCACTGAAGAAGAGAAACAAATGAACACATGGCAATAGATACAATTTCTGTATGGTGCCTCTAGTACTAGGCCCTTCCACTTTTCTCTTTACTCTCTCCCCCATGCTTTCCTTTGTCCCCATTTTGCTTTTCTGTTACAACGATCAAGAGAAATAACCTATGTTGCGCACTTTGAAAATCTTAAATCAATATATAAAATGTACACTAACTATGAGCGTAAAGTGTTACTAAGTTAGTAAAATCTCAAAAACATTAACTTGCCTCCAGTAAATCTTCCCCGAAGAACAGACTCTAGTGTTATTTCATCTTCTCCAAGGGCTTGAATAGTCACTTCTGGAAACCGCAGCAGACTGCTGGTTACTTGTGCAGTTAGGTCTCGCATACTTCACTGAAAATACGTATAATAAAATTAAACACATAATTTAAAAGAAAATACAGTTATGCCACATTTTTTTCATCCCATTAAAAAAAAATCTGATTCTAGATAATTCTAATGGAAATTCAACTTTTGGAATATTACTGCACTAAAAAGAATTGACAGAAAACATGAGAAAACTTGTAGGGAAAGGTGGCATGAAGAAACAAGAACAAAAATAATATGCATGATAATATAAATGAAAAGTAACAAAAAAGAGGCTGAACTCAAGAAGCTTCAATAGCTCTCTCTAGGCAAAAAAACACAAACTTTCCACTTTGGCATTTAAATCTCTTCACGCCCAAAGGGCTACAGAAATGTGCATACCCTTTGACCCAGCAATATCGCTCCTAGGACTGTATCCCCAAGAGATCATAAAAATGGGAAAGGGTCCCACATGTACAAAAATATTTATAGCAGCACTTTTTGTAGTTGCCAAAAACTGGAAGTCAAGGGGATGTCCATCAATTGGGGAATGGCTGAATAAATTATGGTATATGAATGTAATGGAGTACTATTGTGCCATAAGAAATGATGAACAAGAAGACTTCAGAGAGGCCTGGAAGGACTTATATGACCTGATGCTGAGTGAAAGGAGCAGAACCAGGAGAACTTTGTGCACAGCAAGGACCACAGTGTGCGAGAGTTTTTTCTGGTAGACTTGCAATTTCGTAATAATGCAAGAACTTCTTAAAAAAAAAAAAATCCCAATGGTGGTTCTCAAGGCAAAATGCCTTCCACATTCAGAGAAAGAAATATGGAAGTCATTCACAAAATGTAGCAGATCATGTTTGTGTATGTGTAAGTTTTTGTGTATCATGTTTTGATTTGTTACATGATTTCTTTCATTTATTTTAGTCTGACTACATAGCATGACTACAGTGAAAATACACTCAATAGGAAAGTATATGTAGAACCTATACAGAATTGTATGCAGTCGTGGGGAGGGAGGGGGGTAGTGGGGGGTAGGTGTGGGGGGGATAAAATCTCAATTGTATGGCAGTGATTGTTAAACATTAAAAAATAAAAAAAAATAAAAAAAAAAGAATTGACTCACAAAAAAAAAAATATCTTCACAATTTAGCTCCTGCCCATTTTTCTAGGATGATCATATTTTACTATCCCCCTAACATAGCATACATTCCAATTAAACTAGAATCTCCCACCTAAGTGACATTCCAGTTTCCATCTCTCCATGCTTTTGTATAAGCTGCTCCCTAATGCCTTACATCCACATGACTGTAAAGTTTTCCTTCATCTTCACTTTTCCCACATCTTTATTAGCCCAGCTCTAGTGCCATTATGCTACAGAAGGCTTTTTTCCCCCCTTGATTTAAATGGTCCCCCAAATTACTTCATTTTGTATCTCTTTGTATGTGTGGATCTGTTTCATTTTTCTAAACTAAACTAAATTAACCATTCTTTGAAGTGAATGACAGATTTACTTAACTTAGTTTTTTGGAGTGGAAGAGGGCTACAGAAGAGTAAGAGTGGAAAAGGAGTTTTTACTGCTGGTGAACCCTGTAACATAGTCTTCAAAGGAAGCTAAAGGCACTGAGAGATTAAATAAGTTGCCCAAGGTCACACACGCTAGTTTGTGTCAAAAGCTACACTCCAATCCAAGTCTTCCCAACTCCTAGACCAGTTAGCCCTCTATCCACCATGGCTCTAAATGTTGAGGAATGACTTAAGAAAGAAAACCAAGAACAAAGCCATCAGGAAAGCTTTTTTTAAGAGGAAAAAAACTACAATTTCAAAGCAGAAAGTAGTTAACCAGAAAAAATAGACTGTCAAAAAAAGATATGCTGTTTTCTGAACATCAATCATTAGGTCTAGATATAATATTACTATCTTCCACTAGTACAAGTATATTGAAAGATTATATACTATCTAGCTATCCAGAACACTCAGATGCTGGGCAAAATAATTCAAACAATTCATTACATCCTCCTTCACATTCATGACACTTGGTTAGGGTCAATAAGAAGCAGCAAACTAATGTGCCCTCCCTCCCTAACTTCAAAAAACTTTCCAGGGGAAGATATTAATCAACAATGAAGTCAAATTGCTGGCAAAAAATAAAAGAAAAAAGATCCTGATGATCTACAAACTGGACAATTTATCAGTTAATCGTCAAGAGAAGTTGTACTACTTCAGATAGAAATATTATGTCAATGTATCTTATAACTTCAAATAATTACTTTTCCCACAAAAATATTAGTTAGTATTATACCATATTACAGAGTTTTTGTGCTGTTACTTTTCCCTCAACCAGTGAAGATGTCAGAAATCACACTGCATTCTTATATCGTTTATCACTGCAAAAATATATATGGAATTTCTGCCTAAAATAATTTAACATGTTTATTTCAATGTACTCAAAAGACAGAAGTTTTGCTTTTATCTTTTGCCCTCCAATGAGTTTCCCTCCAAAAATAATCTTGGTTTGCCATTTTCTGGCCATAATAGATTTCAAAGGCATTTCTGAAAAGCACTGTATTTTAGTACTGACTATCACAATAAAAAGTAAAACATCTTTCATTAATAGTTTTATTTTCTCAAATCAGCCTTTTATGATGTGGATATACAAATAAGAAAATCTTAAGGGCAAGAATATCACTTATCTATGAGGTTAAGTGTCTCTAGGGGATTCAACACAAAAAAAATCTACTTATGATACATAATTTACAAAGAACAAAATACTAGGCATAGCAAAAAGATTTATAATGCATAAAATGACCTGATAAGTTTATTTTATTTCTGTTCTCCAATAGGGAGGCAATAAACATTTATTAAAAAAAACCTACTATGTACTAAGAATGGCATTAAATGTTCGAAAATTTTAAGACTAGCATTAAGTGCTTTAAATTTTTATTTTTCTGATCCTTATAACAACCCTGCCAGGTAGGTGCCATTATTATGACACCCATTTTTACATATGAAGAAAAAACAGGCAGAAAAACTCCCCAGTAAAAACAGGGTCACAGAGCTAGTAAATGACTGAGGTCAAATTTAAACTCTGGTCTTCATGAATCCAGACACAGAACCCTATACATTAGAGTACTCTAGGTACCAACTAGGTACCTAGCTCCCAATAGTGGGAACTAAAGGAAAAGATAAAAACTAATAGTGATTGGGCACTAGACCCTAAACTACAACACATAACTTTTCTAAGTTCGCAGTTAAATATACTGAACTCTTTAATTAAAAGTGTCCCAAAGAAGGAAAGAACATTGGATTTGGAATCAGAGGATTTGTATTCAAAATGCTAACTCCTTTGTGTGGCCCTAGTCCTTACAAGGGATGATCTTTACAATCCCTTCAAACTCTAAATCTATGATGCTAGATATATTTTGATGAACTGATTTTTCTCAAATAAAGGCATTCTATTTTTTTTTTCACCTCAAACAGTTCTTAAGGGCCTTAACAGGGACAGTCAATACAAATTTCTGTTTATCTAGATCAATGTTGAATGTCAAGGATTCAAAATGATTTCAAAAGAAACTAAAAGGCTCAAATTTAATATGAATATACAGTCATCCCTAGATATTTGCAGGTGTTAGTGTCACAACACTCCTGAGAATGTGATAAACTACCGATAACTCTAGGCTCCACTCCAAACCTTTACTTTTAATAATTCTGATCACATTTAACATATAAACCAATTAAAACCACATACTGCACCCATTTTAAAAAGTTGCAGTTTCTATGCAAAAGATTAATATCTAACACACTATGCAGAGTCTTCGCAGTTGCCTGTATAGCTCCAGCAAATGCTTCACAGATTTGCTTCTCCTAAGAAAAGCTCAGGACACAAGGATCACTGCCAGAGAAAAATCACGACTGAGTGTAGAGCATTCTAATAGAGTGCTTAGCTCCAGCTTCTTCAGCACTCTGAAACTTAACAAAATTAAACCATTCATAATAAAATTATGCATGCATACTTACAGAAATAAATGATAAAATAGATGAATATATAGCATTTATGATATCAATTTAAGTTTTCTTTACATATGACTCAAATCTCTAAAAATTCCCATTTAATAGGAATGTGGTCAACACACAAATAACCAAAATGGTGAATGTAAAAGGGATGACTGTATATATTAAAAGAAAAAATTTTAAATCTTGTACAAAATCAACTATTAAGAACACTTTTTATTCATTATTTAGTTCATTAGAATTCAACCTTCATTTTGTGAATATGTTTTATTGGTTGTTTGTTAATGGTTAGGTTTATAATAAAAATGTTTTTTAGCCAACTACAGGAGCACACATTAGGGGAAATGTAGCATGACTTTCAGAGTTTTAATGAACTCAAAAATTTGAATGAACTACTAACATCAGTAATTGATTTGAAAAAGAAAACATGCAGGAAGGACATAAAAATTCCCCCTACAATTATCTGAAGTAATGGAAGGTAGAAGGGAGGAGAATAATAATCTATTTATATCACATCTACTGTGTGCCAGGCATTGTGCTAAGAACTTAAAAAAAATATATGTATATGTACATATAAAATATAATTTGATCCTCATAACCCTGACAGGTAGGTGCATTATTATCTCTATTTTACAGCTGAATAAATTGAGGCAATAGAAAAGTAACTTGCCCAAGGAGATACAGCTAGTCAGTTTCTTAGGACACGTTTGACCTCAGGTTTTCCATATATTTTTTGTGAGGAGAACTAGAATAAGTACAGATTACTAATGAATAATTTCAATACTTAAGAAAAAACTTTTTAAGAATCAGACATACAAAAACAAGAAAGGACTGAATCATGAAGCAGCAAGGTACTACTTACTAGCAGTAGTCCATAAAACATTTATTAAGGGCCTACTATGTACTAAGCACCATGTTACATGTTGGAGACAAAAACAAAACACAAAAGATAGTCTTTGCTCTCAAAAAAGATCACAGTCCAACAAAGGAGACAACATGAAAACAACTATGTACAAACAAAAGAGACGCAAGAAAAAACTGGAATCAACAAAGGGAAGGCACTGGTAGCATTAAAGGAGATCAGGAAAGGATTTTTCTGGAAGGTGGGATTTTACCTAAGACTTTTAAGGAAGCCAGGAGGTAGAGATGAGGGTATTGGAGACAGCCAGTGAAAACTGGGAGTCAAGAGATAGTCTCCTTGTTTGTTCAAGGATAAAAAGGCCAGTGTCACTGTATCCTAGTATGTGGGGAAGGAAGGAAGTGGAAAATGAAGGTAAGGTGTAGAAGTTGGGGTGGGCGCTTGTTTTACAGGTCTGTGAATATGGAAAAGAGCTATTTTATAACTCTTTGTAAAAGGAGGTAAAAAGGAGTCAATGCAGTTTACTTAATACAGTGATGACATACTCAAACCTGTGCTTCAGGAAGACCACTTTGACAATTAAGTGGAGAATGGATTCCAATTGCCATGACTACAACTATTACTATTAATTATTATTAATATTACCACCCATCCACCACCACCACCTCCCATAACTACAAATAAAGACCTCAAAATATTCTGGAGAACTCAACCAATAAACTCAATCATTATTCCAAATGAAATTGCTGCCCAGATATAATATTGATTCAATTCGTAAAAACTGAAGAGCAATGTTTGTAATAGATCTTACCACCATCAGTACTCAATCTCCAAGACACATGGAATGAAAACTTTCAAATAGAGAACCAGTAAAAATTGAACAAAGTCACATAAAAAAAAAAAGACAAGGTACAGATATCATTCCTATTGTCCCACATGCTACAGCAGTTTTGCTAAAGTCATTTTCACTGAGCCTACATTCAAATACATTTTTGTTGTTTAGTTGTTTCAGTAATGTCCAATTCTTCCTGACTCCATTTGGGGTTTTCTAAGCAAAGGTACTGGGTGGTTTGCCATTTCCTTTTCCAGTTCATTTTACAGATGAGAAAACTAAGGTAAAGAGGGTTAAGTGACTTGCCCAGGGTCACACAACTATTAAGTGTCTGAGGTGGGATCTGAACTCAAATCTTCCTGACTCCAACTCCAAACTCTAGGTCCTGTGTTCTACCTATGACACCATCTAGTTAATTTTATTCAATTACAAAAAGCATTTATTTCCTCTACCTTTGCATTATTCCATAGAAAACTGAACATTAAGGAAATAAACCGTAGAATAGGACTTGCCTCTGGGCCACTTCTATCAGCTCATCCAAAGAAATAACAAGAATATTTTCATGATATTTTCAATTATAAAAAGCAATTCTTTAACCAACCTGGACAATAGCCTACCAAATATTAAACAGATCTAAATAACTGGAGTGGTGTAACTTCTCATGGTTGGGCAGTGTCAGAATAATAAAAATAACAATACTACCTACACTAATTTACAGATTCAACACCATACCAAACTACCAATAGGTGACTTTATAGAATAACATTCATCTGAAGGGACAAACAAAAAACAACATAACTAATAATCTATAAAATACATACATAACTAAGCCTATAAAACTAAATGAGAAATAAAATCATGCCTTTAAAAGAAGTGACATTAAAAACATGCAGTAAAAATGTGGTCTTATGAAGGAGAAAGTAAATATTTACAACAAAAAACATTAATCACAGAATGTATGTAAAGAAAAATCCTTTCTTCAGGTCCTGCTTTTTAAAAAAAATATTTAGTGGCCTTTCACTAAAATGCTTTTCCTTGTTATAAGGAAGGTTTTAATAGGGGTTGAGGTAAAGAGAGTATTAAGTGAAAATAATTTAGTAAAAAGGAAAAAATAAAAATTTAGAAATAAACCTAGTCTTAAAATATTGTATATACGTGTCTGTATACATAACTAAAAGGGATTACTAATTATTTGATATGCGTCTCTCCTCTCTCTAATCCATCCTTCATACTCTGCCTAATTACATAGTAATCTTCCTAAAATTCACGTGTCTTATGTCAATTTGTTAGTCACCTCAGTGGCTCCCAAAGGTTAAAGCATGAAATACAAACTCCTTGATAAAAGGATACAATAGGGTTCTCTGCAATTTGGCTATCACCTACTTTTCCAGACCTATTTCTTAATTATTACCCCTCTTTCAGTCTCAGTAAATGGAGGAATTAGTCTTCCAATTCCTCCTGCCTTGAGCTATGCCTATTATCTGAAAAGATTCTCCCCCTACATAAACACAATGCCACACTCTTTCAAGGCCAAGCTCGGGTACCACTCTTTGATTACCAATCCACCTGTCACTGAATTACTCTACTAAACCTCTACAACGTATTTTTGGTATTCTAACTTACAGATAACAACATTTATAATCTAACTTATACGTAACAATACCATAATAAATGCTAATTATGTATGTTCCTACTAGATTTTATGATGCTCTTGTGTTTAGATTTATTATGTGACTTTGTGTAAGCCATTTATCCTCCACTGGAACACAATTTCCTCGTGTGCTATAAATAAATAAGTGAAAGGATTGGACTAGATCAGTGGGGTCAAATTCAAATAGAAATGGAGTCATTCAATCATACTTAAGGCTCCTGGAAGGTCACATATTGACTTAGAAAACCACTTCATCTATGTTCTATTGTATGTATTTTGTTAAATATTTCTCATTTACTTTCCCAGATATTTGCCTATTTGACTCTCTGATAGATTTCACTCTAAGATCCTATGATCATAATCTTCCTTCAAGTCCTGGGGTAGTGGGAAGTATACTAGATTTGGAGTTAGATGATCTGAAGCAACCATTTAATTTGTGAACCACTTTACGTGAGCTATGTGCCCTTGGTCAAGTCACTTACTATCACTAGGCTTAAGTATAACAAAAAAAAAAAAAAAAGTAAAAAAAAAAAAATAATGTGACTACTGCTAATGTTCCTTCAAGGTCAAAATCTATAGTCCTATGAACAAATGTGGGAACTGTGAAGGAATTCGAAATTTGAAACAGAATAAAGAACTACAACTGTCTCCTATCACTTAGCATAAACGAAATATGAATGGCCCTGAAAGAACTTGTATTAGAAGTTACAGTTCAAATTGACCTAAGGCAGTCAAGAAAGCCTAAAGACCAAAAAAACTAGCACCAGCCAAAAAGACAGAATGGGGGATCAGTGAAATAAAGCAGGCACCCAATAAACTAGATTACATTTTTCATCAGGGGGTTCTTTGGAATTGTCTTGGATCAGTCTTGATCGTAAGTCTTTCACAGTTCATTATGGTTACAATATTGCTATAACTGTGTACTTATATACTATGTACTACATTACTGTAGTAAATGATCAGAAAAATTTAATGCTTGATAAACCCAAAGATCCAAGCTTTTAGGAGAAGAACTCAGTATCTGACAAAAACTGTTGAGAAAATTGGAAAGCAATTTGGAAGAAACTAGGAATATACCAATATCTCACTGTATGGCCAAATGGTTAAATGATTTAGACTTAATGTGTGATAGCATAAATAAATTAGGGGAGCATGGAAAAATACCTGTCAGATCTATGGATGAGGGAAGAGTTTATATCTAAGCAAGAGACAGAGATCACAGGAAATAAAATGGTTAATTCTGATTATGTGAAATTTAGAAGTTTTTGCAAAAATAAAACTGATGCATTCAAAATTGGAAGGAAAACAGGAAACTGGAAGAAGAAAGAATGTACAGAAAGTTTCTCTCATAAAGGCCTCATTTCTCCAACATGAGTCAAAGTTATAAAAATATGAGTTATTCCTGAATTTATAAATGGTCAAAGACTATGAACAGGCAGTTTTCTGAAGAATTCAAAGCTATCAATTGTCACATGAAAATGATGTTCTAAATCACTACTGATTAAAGAAATACAAAGTCAAACACCTCTGAGATACCTCACACCTATCAGATTGGCTAATATGACAGAAATGGAAAATGACAAATGTTGGAGGGGATGAGAAGAAACTGGGACACTAATGCACTGCTGGTGGAGTTGTGAAGTGGTGCAGCCATTCTAGAGACAATTTGTAATCATGTCCAAAGGGCTATTAAACAATGCATACCCTCTGACCTAGCAACACAACTAACTACTAGGTCTGTATAACAAAGAGATTTTTAAAAAGGGAGAAGGACCTATTTGTAAAAAAATATTTACACAGCAGCTCTTATAGTAGTGGCAAAGAATTAGAAATTGAGGATGCTCATCCATTGGGGAATGGCTGAACAAGCTGTAGTAATAGGATTGAAATGGAATACTATTATGCTGTAAGAAATGACAAGAAGGATGGTTTCCGAAAAAACCTGGGAAGACTCACATGAACGGAGGCAAAATGAAGTAAATAGAACCAGGAGTACATTGTATATAGTAGTAGTAATATTGTATAATCGTTAATTGTGAATGACTTAGCTACTCTGACCAATTGTTGTTCAAATGTTTCAGTTATGTGTGACTCTTCATGACCTGATTTGGGGTTTTCTTGGCAAAGATACTAGAGTGGTTTTCTATTTCCTTTTTCAGATCATTTTACAGATGAGAAAACTAAGGCAAACAGGGTTAAGTAACTTTCCCAGAATCACACAGTTGGTATGCATCTGAGGCCCAATTTGAACTCAGGACTTCCTGATTCCAGGTCCAGCACTCTATACATTATGCCTTGCAGCCTGTATTCTGATCAATACAATGGTCCAAGACAATTCTGAAGATCTTATGATGAAAAATGCTATACACCTCCAGAGAAAGAACTGATGGAGTATGGGTGCAGATTGAAGCATATTTTTTTCACTTTCTTTATTGTTCTTACTTTAAAAAAAAAACAACACAACATAGCTAACACTAATATTTTGCATGGTTTCATATATATAAAACTGATATTTCAAGCCTTCTCAATGGATAGGGGCGGGTAGGGGAGACACAGAATTCAGATTTCAAAAACAATTTTTTTTAAATGAATGCCAACTGAAATTTAAGAAGAAACTTAAAGGAAAAAAAAGCACATGACTTAAACATCCAGACATGGACAACCATAGTGTAGATATGAGGTAATGAGAGCCTACACTGGATTATGGCAGTGTCTGAGAAAAAGAGGTATAAAGAAGAGATGTTACAAAGGTAAAGATCAATAGCCCTTGGCAACAGATTTGACATGGAGAAATGAGAGTAAGGAGTTAAGGATGATGTCTAGGCTACAAAACTAGGAGGATGGTGCTATGTGACAGTAACAGGGAAGTTCTGAAGGAAAGTAGGTTACAGAGGTAAACATGAGTTCAGTTCTGGATATATTTGAGTTTAAAGAGGATAGAGATGATCGTTGAAACTTGGGAGCGAATGAAGTCACTCACTAAGTGAAACAGCACAGGAGGAGAACCCAAGCCAGACCCTGGGTACACCCACAGCAGGCCTGACCTGGACAAATGACATTTCTCCCCTTATCACAAAGGTAAAAGACTGGTGCTCGATGAAATGTTGTTTCTTCTCTTCCTTCAAAAAGAGGAGACTTTGAGTGGAAAAAGGATTAAATTTTGTTCAGCAGGGCCTTCGCAGAAGCCAAAACTCAGAAAACAGGTGAAAAGTTGCAAAAAACAAATCAAAGGAAATACTTCCTAATATTTAGAGCTGTCTTAAGGTTTAAAAAAAAAAAGACTACTTCAGAAAATAGTGAGTCTTCCATCACTTGATATCTTTAAGCAAAATTATATGACTGCTTGATGGAGTTAAGATCAGAGATATGCAGCTAATGATATCACAGGAACAATTAATCTATAAGCATTAATTAAATAAATCTATAAGCATTAATTAAATACTTACTATATGTCTGTCAGGAACTATGACAGGTACTAGGCTATACGAATACAAAAAAAAAAAAGAATTCCTGCTCATAAGAAGCTTATATTCCAATGACTTACTTATATAAATGCAGCTTAAATGTAAAGGCAACAAAAACAAAGTAGTTAAATATAAAAATTAATCCAGAATCAAAAATTTAGAGCTAAAGATCATCTAGCACAGCCTCCAACCCATTTTACAAGATAAGAAAACTGAAATCTTCTCAAATATGACACATTATCTCTCCATGATCCCACATCTATGTAGTGGTAAAGATGATTAGAATCCATCTCCTGAGAATTGGTAAAATACTCATTCTGCTACAGAATCAAAAAGCTGAAATTTGTACTCAATGTCTTAACGACCCCACAAGTTCAATTCATCAAACCTTCAAGATTCCAAAGCAGTTTAAGGGTATCACTTTTATTAATTCATATATAAAAAATTCTAAGGATGACTTTTTATATAAGCAAGGAATTTTGGCATTTATATTAAGTAATCCATTTATTGTCAACCCAGACACTCTATAATGAACAGTCCATTCAGTACCTTTAAAATATCTCTCAATATCAGCATATTTAACTCTGTATTTTCACTCAATAAAGTTGAAGTAGCTCCTGTTGCCCTTTGCATTACTCTGCATGACTGACAAAACCAAAACTCCATCCTCTATAACTTATGCAAATAACGGTTTATGATTGATGAGTGGATAGAATATTTAACTAGTTAAAGCAGTCTTCACTTTCACAAAGGAGTTTATTGCAACAAAGGAAAACTTATGTTCACATTGAAGTGCAAATAGGATTTCCTTATTTGAGGTGCCAGATAAGGCTCACAGGTAGAAGCTATTCTAAACTTTTCACAGACCAGATTATGTTATCTATGTAAATGAAGACCCACAATACTTTGACACTCTACCCATGGTTTAATAATATGCAAATTTCTAAAGTAGGCAAAAGTTTTTATCATGGGGAGCAATGGTAACTTCTCAAAATTTTCAAGGTATAAGTTTTTTAAGAATCTGAAAGTCTAAGACCTAAAACCAACTTTCCCACAAAGCAAAGATATATGAAGACAAATTTTTTTAAATGGGAGAGAATTTTAGTCATGGTAATTAAGAAAATGAATATTAAGTTTATGTGGAAGATAAATTTAATCAGAAATAAGAGTTCAATATGTATGTTCCTCTAAAAGGCAACACCTAGAGTTTACAATAAAGAAAAATCATGTTAGTAGGATAGAAGAGGTTTCTTTTCCTAAAGTTTTAAATATTCTTCAAAACAAGAAAAAAGCATGAAGTTAGTTCATGAAATAACTCATTAAACAAAATCTATGTGTATAATGTTTACTTCTCCCTAATTAAATCTATTAAAATTTCTATTAAAAAACAAAGTTTTACTTGTTATGTACTTCCTGAGACCATTAGATATATAAACATAAATACTGAATTACCTTAATTAAGTAACAATTCCTTTTTTTCTACTAACATAAATTTGCATTGTATTTACTTTTTTAGGGGCTTTTTTAAAAAATCACCTTTGTAAAATTTATCTTTTTCTTTCATTGACAGTTGCTGAAAAAACTTTAATTATCTCTCCTTCAGCTACTTTTCTAGATATTTTCATAATAAAAGGCATGGAGAAAAGAAGGGCATTTTGTATTCAACAATCTTTTATAATTTCACCTACACTGCTTTTAGTGGCTATTTGCAAGTTTGATAAAACTGACTTACCGCTAACCAAATTATAAGTTGAAGAGTTTTTTTCAACAACCTGTTTCTTTCCCCAGGAAGAGCTAACTAGACAAAACAAAACAAAAACAAAATAGGATTTAATTTTAAAGTAAAATTTTTAAAATTTAAATCACTGAGGAAAAAAAACTTTCATTTCAAAAATAATTTTTGAAGCATTATTTAATGGGGTAAAGTCGTCTGGTAAACACCAAGGTAAATCACTACTCAAATCAGCAATGTCTTTTTTTTCTGGGGGTCTTCAATAGCTTAAAACCCACCCAAAACTATTACTCTCAAGAGGAATTTCCTAACTTCTACTTGACCTAATATATATAAACTCAAATGACCTTAAATTTATGTTAACCTTAATATTCTAGACTAATTATTTTCAAGTTCTATCATTTCAGCACATGGTGCCACAAATGGAACTGATTTCAAATTTATACCTTCCACCTAATAAACTGAAAAGTCAAAAACAAGAAGTCACCACACCTCTAACAAAGACTTACAAGAATACTAGCAGGTGGAACCAAGATGGTGGAGTAGAAAGACACACATACGCAGGGTCTCCCCACACAGCCCATAAAATACCTATAGAGAGGGACTCTCAACAAACTGTGGAGCAGCAGAAGTGGAGAACAACAGAGTGGAGATTTCCAGCCCAAGGTGACCTGAAAGACCCACGGGAAATGTCGGTTGCCACGGAGCAGAGTGGAGCCCAGCCCAGCCTTGGCCGTGGGGCGTGGCTCCCGAACAATCCTTTGGGGCGGAATCTCCAGTCGGGGAATCCCCAGTCCCAGTAGCAGCAGTTCCCAGATCCCTCAACCCACAGGTGCCAAAGGTCAGTGACAGGGTATTTTCAGCTGGCCAGGAACGGAGAAGGGCCTTCCCATAGCTCCAGCAGCAGGCAGCGGCCACAGAGCCAGCACAGCCTGTACAGACCCTCCATTGTTGGAGCATAAAAACCCCAGAGGGCACCAAAGAGCTGAGTCTTACCTCAGCCCTGGGTGAGCTGGTCTTTGTCTCATACTGAATGGCGACCCTGCCCATCCAGCTTATCTGAAAGTCAGCCCCCAGTGCTGACTTGGCGGAACTGGAGGTCAGGTGGCTGGGGAGAGGTAACTGCTAAGATTCTGGGCACAAAAATCCCTCTGTGCATCCAGACCAGTACACACTTGATTGTGCCACCTTGGACGAACTGAAATCTCACAGATTCCCAGAATTATATCCTACTCTTGACAAAGGACCCAAAAGTCAAATAACTGGTTGGGGAAAATGCCCAAAAAAGGGAAAAAAAATAAGATTATAGAAGGTTACTTTCTTGGTGAAGATATCTTCTTCCATCCTTTTGGATGAGGAAGAACAATGCTTACCATGAGGGAAAGACATAAAAGTCAAGGCTTCTATATCCCAAACACCCAAAATAAATATTCAATGGGCTCAGGCCATGGAAGAGCTCAAAAAGGATTTTGAAAATCAAGTAAGAGAAGTGGAGGAAAAATTAGTAAGAGAAAATGAGAGAGATGCAAGAAAAGCATGAAAAGCAGGTCAACACCTTGCTAAAGGAGACCCAAAAGTGTTGGGGTGTGTAAGCTCAGTTCCATGTGGACAGTCTCGGGCGGGTAAAGGTGAGAACTTCTAAACCTTAGAGTTCTCATGAGGCCCCCCAGGGAACAGCAGGGAATTGAGGAGTGAGACCGGGATATCTCATGCATTTCCGCCTCTTCCCGTGGGAAATGTGATGGGAGAGAGCATCCCCGCCCTCGAGATTGGCCCAGATCTGAGCACACCTATTGTTATCTAACAGGCACGGTATTGAGGTGCAAACGATGCGGCAGGAGAGCTTAAGTAGGGTCAGGAAAGTCCGAAGGCGCTCTTAGCGCTGAGGGGCCCTTACAGGACAGAAGGCCCCTCTTCCTTCTCTCCTCTCTTCTTTCTTCCCTCTCCCCTCTCTCCCCACTTCCACTTCTGCTTTCATCTCTTACTGTAAGATCTTTGCCTCCTTGGGAGATTTCTCTCTCTCTCCTAAGGAAGAGTTCCCCCTGCACATGTAACTAAGACCCTGAATAAAGCCTAACCCTTGTTCGACTCCGGAAAGTCTCTTCTCTCATACGTTTATCCGGTTTGGCCAGCCGAAGACCTGCGATAGGTAAGGTAAGACTCAGGTAGCCCTCAGGCCTCTAGGCCTGGCACAAAAGAATGCTGAAGAAAGTAACACCTTTAAAAATAGGCTAACACAATTGGCAAAAGAGGTTCAAAAAGTCAATGAAGAGAAGAATGCTTTAAAAAGCAGATTAACCAATTGGAAAAGGAGGTTCAAAAGCTCACTGAAGAAATAGTTCTTTAAAAATTAGAATGGAACAGATGGAGGCTAATGACTTTATGAGGAACCAAGAAATCACAAAACAAAACCAAAAGAATGAAAAAATGGAAGATAATATGAAATATCTCATTGGAAGGACAACTGACCTGGAAAACAGATCCAGGAGAGACAATTTAAAAATTATGGGACTACCTGAAAGCCTTGATCAAAAAAAGGGCCTAGACATCATCTTTCATGAAAATATCAAGGAAAACTGCCCTGATATTCTAGAACCAGGGGGCAAAATAAATATTGAAAGAATCCACCGATCACCTCCTGAAAGAGATCCAAAAAGAGAAACTCCTAGGAACACTGTGGCCAAATTCCAGAGTTCCCTGGTCAAGGAGAAAATACTGCAAGCAGCTAGAAAGAAACAATTCAAGTATTGTGGAAATACCATCAGGACAACAAGATCTAGTAGCTTCTACATTAAGGGTTCAAAGGGCATGGAATAGGATATTCCAGAAGTCAAAGGAACTAGGACTAAAACCAAGAATCACCTATCCAGCAAAACTAAGTATAATACTTCAGCGGAAAAAATGGTCTTTCAATGAACTAAAGGACTTTCAAGCATTCTTGATGAAAAGACCAGTGCTGAAAAGAAAATTTGACTTTCAAACACAAGAATCAAGAGAAGCAAGAAAAGGTAAACAGCAAAGAGAAGTCATAAGGGACTTACTAAAGTTGAACTGTTTACATTCCTACATGGAAAGACAATATTTGTAAGTCTTGAAACTTTTTTCAGTATCTGGGTAGTTGGTGGGATTACACACACACACACACACATACACATAGAGATAGAGAGCGCAGACTGAATTGAATACAATGGGATCATATCTTAAAATAATGAAATTAAGCAGTGAGAGAGAAATATATTGGGAGGAGAAAGGGAGAAATGGAATGGGGCAAATTATCTCCCATAAAAGAGGCAAGTAAAAGACTTTTCAGTAGAGGGAAAAAGGCAAGAGGTAAGCAAAAACATGAAGCTTACTCTCATCACATTTAACTAAAGGAAGGAACAAAATGCACACTCATTTTGGTATGAAAACCTATCTTACAATACAGGATAGTGGGGAAAAAGGGGATAAGCAGGGTGGGGGGGATAATGAAAGGGAGGGCAGTGGGAGGAGGGAGCAATTTTGGGGAGGGATAGGATCAAAAGAGAGAACAGAAGAAACGAGGGGCAGGACAGGATGGAGAGAAATATAGTCAGTCTTACACAACATGACTATTATGGAAGTCATTTGCAAAACTACACAGATATGGCCTATATTCAATTGCTTGCCTTCCCAAAGGGAATGAGTGGGAAGGGAGGGATGAAGAGAAGCTAGAACTCAAAGTTTCAGGAACAACTGTTGAGTATTGTTCCTGCAACTAGGAAATAAGAAATACAGGTAATGGGGTATATAAATTTATCTTGCCCTTCAGGACAAAACAGAAGATGGGGATAAGGGAAGGGAGGGATGTCAGAAGGGAGGACAGATTGATGATAGGGGTAATTAGAATGCTCGGTGTTTTGGGGAGGGGAGAAATGGGGAGAAAATTTGGAACCCAAAATTTTGTGGAAATGAATGTTAAAAACTTAAATACATAAATTAAAAAAAAAAAGAATATTAGCATTTTCAGGAAAGCACCAACCTGAAAGGATTTAACATTCTTCACTGGATAGTCATTCTTAATTTACTGCTTTCCTATAGGAGTCTGAAACTGGAAATTAAAAGGGTTCAAATACAAGCAGAAGCAGAGGACAGAGAGTATGGTCCCAAAAGATATGGGTCCTAACTTTATCAATGGTCATGTTACAACCTCTCAGTGCCTGTGTATCCTAAGTCAAATAAGGTCAGCAAGTATTTTTAAAGTGCCTACTAAGTTCCAGGCACTGTGCTAAGTGCTAGTAATGTAAAGAAAGGCAAATGGCAAGTCCTGGCTCTCAAGAAGCTTACAGTCCAACATGTAAAGCAACTATGTACATATTATATGTATAGAATTAAAAGATAATCTCAGAGGGAAGATACCAACATTAAGGAAAATCAGGAAAGGCTTTGAATGTTAGACTTGGGACCTGAAAGAAAGCAGGAAAGCTAGGAGATGGCAGTAAGGAGGCATTCTAGGAACAGGGATCAATCAGTGAAACTAATGAGGCCAATGTCAATGGATGGTAGAGGAATGTTAGAAATGTAGGAAGTAGCTAAGACATGAAAGCCAAAGAAAGAATTTTGTATTTGCTCCTGGAGATAGGAGGGAACCACTAGAGTTTAGGCAATGGGGGGAATAGGTCACTTTTGACAGGTGAGTAGTGGATGTAGAGTGGGTGGAGACAAATTACAGACAATTTCACACTGGGAGTTCCACATACCAATGGATACCTAAAATGTAACATCAACCATTTATCATTCAAAAGATGAATTATCCCATCTATAACTCTACAAACTTCACAACAGAAGAGCCACACTTTGTTTTAAGGGATGCACTTAATATAAATTACTATGATTAGAGAAACTTTCCTTTTAATCACTTTTAAGCTTCTCCATCAACCTTATAAGAAATATACAATCAAAAAAACAGGTTAAAAAAGTGGAGAAAAATAAAGCCACATAAATCATTGGCATTTCCATATATTACTAACGAAGCCCAACAGCAAGAGATAAAAACAGAAATTTCGTTTAAAGCTACTGTAGACATTACAAAATATTTGGGAATCTTATCTACCAAAACAAACCTGGGAACTATATGAACACAATTACAACACTTTTCACACAAATAAAATCTGATCTAAATAACTGGAGAAACATTAGTTGCTTGTGAGTAGGCTGAGCTAATATAATAAAAATGACAATTAGTCATACCAATCAAACTATGAAAAAATTATTTTCTAGAGCTAGGAAAAATAATATCAAAATTCATATGGAAGAACAAAAGGTTCAGAACATTAAGGGAATTAATGAAAAGAAATGCTAAGGAAGGTACCCTAGGCATACTAGATATTAAATTGTATTATAAAGCAGCAATCATCAAAACTACTTGGTACTGGCTAAGAAATAGAGGGGTAGATCAGTAGGTACACCCTATAGTAATCTACTGTTTAATATACCAGCTTCTGGCATAAGAATTCACTATTTGACAAAAACTCCTGGGAAAACTGGATAATGGTGTGGCAGAAACTGGGCACAGACCTAGCGTCTGACACCATATACCAAAATAAAGTCCAAATGGGTACACGACTTGGATATAAAAGTTGACACAATAAACAAATTAGGGGAACACGGAATAGTTTATCTGTCAGATTTATGGAGAATGGAGAAATTTATGACCACACAAAAGATAGAGAACATTATGAGATGCAAAATGGATAATTTTGATTCCATTAAATTAAGAAGTTTTTGCACAGTCAATGCAACCAAGGTTAGGAGGGAAGCAGAAAACTGGGAAAGAATTTTTACAACTAGTGTTTGTGATAAGGGCCTCATTTCTAACACATATAGAGAACTGGGTCAAATTTATAAGAATACACCTCATTTTGAGGCAAAAACATCTTCTACATCCAGAGAAAGAATTATGGGATTGAACTGCAGAATGAAGCAGACCATTTTCTCTTGTTATGTTTTGTTTTATGGTTTCTCCCAATCATTTTAATTCTTCTATGCAACATGACTAAGGTGAATGTATGTGTAGAACCTATATAAGACTGCACACAGTCTCGGGGAGGGAGTGAAGAGGGAGAGGGGAACGAGGGCTAGGGAGGGGAAGAAATCTAAGCTATGTGGAAAAGATTGTAGAAAACTGAAAAGAAATAATTTAAAATTAAAAAAAAAGAATACAAGTCATTCCACAATTGATACATGATCAAAGGATATGAACAGGAAGTTTTCAAAGAAATCAAAGCTATCTACAGTCATATAAAAATGCTCTACATCACTTCTGATTAGAGAAATGCAACTTAAAACAACTCTGAGGTACTTCACACCTATTAAAGTGGCTAATATGATAAAAAAGGAAAATGTTGGATGTTGATGAGAATGTGGGAAAACTGGGACACTAATGCACTATTGGTGGAGTTGCACACTGATACAACCATTCTAGAAAGCAATTTGGAACTATGCTCAAAGGGCTATAAAACTGTGCATACCCTTTAATCTGGCAATACCACTACAGGTCTACATCACAAAGAGATCTAAAAAGAAAAGGGTAAAAGGACCTATTTGTACAAAAATATTTACAGCAGCTTTTTGTGGTGGCTAAGAATCGGAAATCAAAGAGATGTCCATCAACTGGGAGAATGGCTAAACAAGTTGTGGTATATGACGATGATGAAATATTATTGTACGATAAGAAATGACAAGCAGGATAATTTCAGAAAAACCTGGAGAGACTTACATGAACTGATGCAAAGTGAAGTGAGCAGATCCAGTAGAACTCTACGCACAGTAACAGCAATACTGTATGATGATCAACTGTGAATGACTTAGCTCTTCTCAGCAATACAATGATCCAAGATAATCCTAAAGGACTAATGATGAAGCATCCTATCCACCTCCAGAGCTGATATTATTTGAATACAGATGGAAGCATGTTATTTTTTCTTTTATTCAAGTCTTCTTGTGCAAAATGACTAATATGGAAATATTTTACGAGACTGCACAGGTATAACCTATATCTGCTTATCATCTCAGGAAGGGGAGAGGGACAGAATTTGGAACTCAAAATATTTTTTGAAAATTTAAACCCTGAGGGGTAGAGTCAAGATGGCTGAGTAGAAGGACAGACCTACTCTAGCTCTCCCCCATAACCCACAAAATACCTGTAAAAAATGGCTCTGAACAAATTCTAAAGCAACAAAAAACACAAAATGACAGAGTGAAACAGATTTTCAGCCCAAGATAACCTGAAAGGCCAATAGGAAAAGTCTATCACACCAGGATTGGAGCGGAGCACAGCCCAGCCTGGGCCACACAGCAATGACAGGACTGGAGCAGGCTTCAGGGGAGCAGAATCACAGGTAGAGCAGAGTAAACTCCTCTTCCTTGATTGTGCCACCTTGGAGAAACTGCGAACTTACCCATCCCTAGAGATATTACAGAGAACAGTTGCACAAGACCTCTGAAGCCTCAGGTGGTATACCCTCCACTTGACTCAAAAGTCAAGTAACAGGCTGGGAAATGGCCCAAAACAGGGAAAAAATTAAGACTATAGAAAGTTACTTTCTTGGTGAAAATGTATTTTCTTCCATCCTTTCAGATGAGGAAAAACAAAGCATACCATCAGAGGAAGACATCAAAGTCAAGGCTTCTATATCCCAAACACCCAAAATGAATATTCAATGGGCTCAGGCCATGGAAGAGCTCAAAAAGGATTTTGAAAATCAAATAAGAGAGGTGGAAGAAAAATTGGGAAGAGAAATGAGAGAGATGAGAGAAAATCATGAAAAACAAGTCAACAGCTTGCTAGGAGACCCAAAGAAATGCTGAAGAAAGTAACACCTTTAAAAATAGACTAACTCAAATGGCAAAAGGGGTCCAAAAAGTCAACGAGGAGAAGAATGCTTTAAAAAGGAGAATTGGTCAAAATGAAAAGGTTCAAAAGCTCACTGAAGAATAGTTCTTTAAAAAGTAGAATGGAACAGATGAAAACTAATGACTTTATAAGAAACCAAGAAATTATAAAACAAAACCAAAAGAATGAAAAAATAGAAGAAAATGTGAAGTATCTCATTGGAAAAACAACTGACCTGAAAATAGATCTAGGAGAGATAATTTTAAAATTATTGGTCTACCTAAAAACCATGATCAAAAAAGGAACCTACACATCATCTTCTGAGAAATTATCAAGGAAAACTGCCCTGATATTCTAGATCCAGAGGGTAAAATAGAAATGGAAAGAATTCACCAATCACCTCCCTGAAAGAGATCCCAAAAGGAAAATTCCTGGGAATATTGTAGCCAGATTCTAGAGTTCCCAGATCAAGGAGAAAATATTACAAGCAGCCAGAAAGAAACAATTCAAGTATTGTGGAAATACAATCAGGATAACCCAGGATTTAGCAGCTTTTACACTAAGGGATCAAAGGGCTTGGAATATGATATTCAGAGTTCAAAGGAGACAGGAATAAAACCAAGAATCACCTACCCAGCGAAACTAAGTATAATACTTCAGGAGAAAAAATGAAATTTTAATGAAACAGAGGACTTTTGTTGAAAAGACCAGAGCCAAATAGAAAATCTGACTTTCAAATACAAGAATTAAGAGAAGCATGGAAAGGTAAACAGGAAAGAGAAGCTTTAAGGAACTCATTAAAGTTGAATTGCTTACATTCCTATATGGAAAGATGTTATTTGTAACTCATGAGACCTTTCTCAATATTAGAGTAGTTAGAGGGAATGTATATTTAGGTATGTATGGGTACGTATGTATGTGTATATTACATATGTATAAGTATATATATGTACATGGGTGTATGTACAGGGCACAAGGTGAGCTGAATATGAGGGGAGAATACCTAAAAAAATAAAATTTACTGTTACATGGAATGTACCAGGATTTAAGAAAAAGGCAGAGGTAGAATGTAGCAAATCATCTCACATAAAAGACAGAAGAAAGAGCTTTTATAAGGAAGGGGAAGAGGGGGGAGATGAAAGTAAATAAGTGGGTCTTATTCTCATGGGATTCAGCTTAAGGAGGAATAACACACTTAACTGGATATGGAAATCTATTTTACCCCGTAGGAAGACAAGAAGGAAGGGGATAGGAGTGGTAAGATAACAGAAGGGAGAGCAAATTGGGGAAAGAGATAATCAGAAGCAAACACTATTGCAGGAAGACAGGTCAAGGGAGAGAATAGAACAAACGGCAGAATAGGACAGGGGGAAATATGGTTAGTCTTTTACAAAATAACTATTATGGAAGTGCTTTGCATTATTACACATGTATGACCTACATTGAATTGCTTGTTTTCTCAATGAGTGTGAGCGGGGAGGGAGAGAATATGGAACTCAGAGTTTTAATAATCAATGTTAAAAACTGCTTTAGCATGCAACTGGAAATTAAAATATACAAGCAAAGGGGTATAGAAGTCTATTTTGCCCTACAGGAAAATAGAGGGGAAGGGGGATGAAAGAAGGGTGGGTAATAGAAGGGAGGACAGACTGGAAGAAGGGATGGAAGAGATGCATGCTGTCCTGGGGTGGGGGGTGGGGAGAGATGGGGAGAAAATTCTGAATTCAAACTCTTGTCTAAGTGAATGTTGAGAATTGAAAAATAAATAACTTAATGATAAAAACAAATTAATAAATTAATAAAATTTAATGTTTTAAAAATGTAATTAGGAAAAAATATATTAAAAATCAATTAATTATTTTTTAAAAAAAGAAATGGCTAAGTGAAGACTCACCAAGACCATTTAACTCATCGATAAATACCTGCTAGCCATTCATTAACGCACATCTGACAGTAAAAGGCTAGCAGGGTGGGACAATTTTATCCGATTGCCAGCATTATTCAAATTTACTAAAGAACCTTTTAAAAAGTCTACATAGCAAAAGTTGGGAATTATAAAATATGTATTTCAAATCAACTTTAACCTTCCTCAAGTTAAGAACCAACTTAGTTCATAAAGTATTGACCTTTTTATTTAATTTATCTTAATTAAGGGCCTACTATATATCCCTATAGCAGGGACTCTTAACCTAGAAGTGAATTTATTTTTAATAATTTTGTAATTGGTTTTCTTTGCAAACCAATATATTTTATTAATTTAAAAACATGGCTCTGAGAAAGGGTTCATAATCTTCACCAGGCTGCCAAAGTATCCCTTACCCCCAAGCCCCAAAACAAGAACCCCTGCCCCAGAACATTGATGGGTCAATAATGAAGATAAAAGGACAAGTTCTTTACTATTGTGTAATTTATAGTCTAGTATGTAAATAAAAAAAATTACTATAATACAAGTTCATTAGAGAAATACAACAATAAAAATTGCCTAAGTATGACGCTTTAAGATTTATAAGGCACTTAACATATATTATTTCATACACTTCCACAACACTGAGGCAGGTACTACAGGTATCTCTCTACTCTAATGAAGAAGAACCTGAAGTTCAAAGAAATTGAGTGATTTGTCTAGGGTCACAGTTCTTAAACACCAGACATTGTTTCGAATCAAGAATTTTCCTAACTCCAAGTCCATCTTTGTTCAAAACAAAGTGCTATGTTAAGTTCAAAAAAGGGAAGGTCTTATGGAGTAAAACCAATAGCATCAGGCTTCCTCACCTATAAAATGAGGTGCTCCATCCAGTTGATGATTCTATGATCTCTAAAACCTTTAGGCTATAACTATATAGAATCTGTTTTAAATACCATCTTAATGCACATCCAATATTGAGGATGCTTAATGAGCAATAGTCATCTTGTTACTCATACTTACGCCATGGATATTCAAAGTATTTTTTACATTGTACACTTTTTAAGCATTATTACTAATTTTTGGAATTAACACTAAAATGTTAACTACCAACCAGTGATTCATAGCCTTTCTGGAGTTGTGACAACCAATGATGCTTTATTTGATTCAAGATATGCTTATGCTTCCCCTAAAAATACTTACTTGCACTGATTTTAAAGCTAAGGCAAATCTTAATTTTATTTGACAATTTGTTACATCTTGGTATGAATAGAGAGGAAGAGTTGGGTTGGGATTCAACAGTCCAAAGAAGACTAAGCACATACCGTGCTTTGAAAATAGCTATTTGTGCTGTGTGTCAAACAGAATTAAACAGACAGATTGACAATGGTGAACAAACTTTGAAAATAGTGTGTTAAAATCAACAGTAACTAGTCATTGCCACCTACTACTCTCACTGGTCCAAGAGGCATGGAATTTCTTATGCCTGCTCTAGAAACTTAAAAATCTAAGAAGTATAAACAAAATGTAGCCAATTAACAAATATGGGTTCATCTTTCACCCTAAACCTTCCCACCATTCAAATTTCCCTATTACTGTTAAAGGCACCACCATTTTCCTAAGTTGTCATCCTCCACTCCCCGCTATCTCTCATCCCTCATATATCAACTCTTGCAAAGGTCCATCAATTTTACCTTTTTCCCTACAAGTGCCTCCTTCTTTCCTCTAATACTGCTACCACCCTTGTGCAAGCCCTCATCTTCTCATACTTAACTGCAATACTGCTGGTAGAGAAGCTTGTCTCAGGTCTCTACAATCCATTCTTAACTGACAAAGCAATGTTCCTACAAAGTGAATTTCTCTAAAACAGATGCACATTCACCCACTTCACTCCACCATACTCTAGTGGTTCCCTATTATGACCAGAATCAAAATCAAAATCCTGTTTGTCTTTCATTGCCCCATCCCAATCTCTCACTTTCCAATCTTCTTATAATTTGCTTCTCTCATCACATAACTTTGATCCAGGGATGGTGGCTGTCTTGTTATTCAAACAAAATGCTCTATCTCTTGGCCCCAAGTAGTTTCTCATGCCGTGCTCCATGCCGGGAATGCTCTCCCTCCTCATCTTCACCTACTGGCTACCTGACTTCCTTTAAGTCCCAACTAAAAGTCCATCTTCTACAGGAAGCTTTTCCCAACTCCTCTTAATTCTGGTGCCTTACCCTCTTTAATCATCTATTTCTCCAGTTTATCACTTGCGGCATATTTGTTTACTTGTTATCTCTTCTATTCACTTGTGAGTGCCTTGAAAAGAGACATCTTTTACCTTTCTTTGTATCCCCAGTGCTTATTAATTAGCAGTGTCTAGCACACAGTATTTAATACATATTTATTGATTGACTATAGGGCAAACTACATTTTAAAAAATCCTCAATCCTTTCAACACTGAATATATTTTAAAATGAATCTTTTTCAGAACTAATAAGCAAGAATGAGGTAAGTATAATCACTACATTAGAAACATTAGAATAACCAATTTCAGTTTTTCAGTGTGCAGAACACTGTCCAGCAATGGTGAATTTCAAGTCAAGGAGACTGGACTGGCATGCTGACACAGGTTCAACTTCCTCATCTACAAAATGAGGTGTTTCAACTAGTTGAGGGTCCATTCAGACTCTTAAGTCTATAATTCCTAAAATCTTTTAAGTTACAAGCATAGATCATTTTAAATACCATCTTAATACACTCAATTCCTACACATCCAATATTGAGGATGCTTAATGAGTTAACAGTCCTGTCATTTCATGATTCCCCTAGGGATGTCCAGAATATTTTATGCAGTATATTTCTCAAGTATTATTACTAACTTTTGGAGTCAACACTAAAATGTTAACTAACAACAAACAGCAATTTCTAGTGTTTCTAGAGCTGTGACAATCAACAGTTCTTTCTTTGGTTCAAGATACACTAAATACTTCCCCTAAAAATGGTTTCAATTTTTAAACTACAGCAAATCCTTAATTTTCATTTGAGAATTTGTCACATTTTGGTATGAATATAGAATTGGGAATCACTGTAATGGAAGAAAGGGACTATACGCTGTGTGTCTAGTATAAAAATATATATACGCTATATATATGTGTATATATATATATATATATATATATATATACACATACACACACACACACACACACACACACACACACACTATATATAGCACAATGAAGCTAGAAGGCTGTCATCCTTTACTGGCTAAATATCCTAACAATATTTAGTTTTCTCCCGTCTCCCAATACAGCCATATAGTATCCAGTATCCCAATTTTTATGCTGAAAAGACCTATCTCATTCAACCCACTTACTTCATAGAGGATGAAACTGAAGTACAGTGGAAGTTGGATGATGTGGCAAAGGTCAGTTATCATGTAACATACAGCACTATACCCAGATTTCCTTGGTCGAAAGTTCTTACCAGTCTCCCAAATTCGTAAAACAATCCTACATTCTTAGAACAGTACAGTCAGAATGACTCTGATGACTGACTTGACGAAAAGTCTAGGACCTAAAACAAAAAACACACCAATCCTCAAACCGATTCTTGGTTTAAACAAACCAAAAGAAAACACCTATGAAAGGTAATAGACAAAAGAGAAGTTCATACCATACTTAACAATTGAGCCCCGTTAAAATTTTAAGAACCAAATTAGCTCCCCCCATCATACAGAGTAGGGCAGTTAGGCTACTTGCGGTGGATAGAGTGCTGGTCATGGGGTCAGGAAGCCCTGAGCTCAAATCCGACCTAAGACATTACTAGTGGTGTTACCCTGAGCAAGTCACTTAACTCGGTTTACCTCAGTTTCCTTTAAGATGATCTGGAAAAGGAAATGGCAAACCACTCCAGGATCTCTGCCAAAAAAAACCACCCAAACGAACCCAAATGGGGTCACGCCGAGTCAGACGGACTGAGTAACAGATGATAAACAACATACACACATGACTGATTCTCCAGTGGACAGCAAAATGAAATGGCCAACGTTTCACTAGGTGCTTCATAGGAGTGGGCGAAAGCTAACAGTCCGCGCTCCCGGACTTTGACTGTTTCTTTGACTGTTTCTCCACGAGTTTCAGGTCACACTCCCCCACCTTCGACCCACGCCTGTGCCCCAAAGCCCACGGGCGGGCTTCCCCGCAGGACAGCAGCACACGAGGTGAAAAGGGAGACAAGGGAGGCTGCGGGTCCCCGTGCACTTCCCCGCGGTCTCCCGGGGGAGGGGCGGATCCAGCTGCGCCACACCGCAGCCATGTGCCGCCGCCGCGCGAGCGCCGGGGAAGGGAAGAAGGGAAAGATGTTATATAAGAACCGCTCACCCTCCCCGAGAGCTCCGCGCAGGGCGTGGGGTGGGGTGGGGTGGGTGGCGGCCGCCGCCTCAGCCAGCCGGCCTGCCAGGCGCGGGGCCGAGGAGGTGGGTCCCGGCATGCTCCCCGACCCCCCGGGAAAGGCCTTCCCTAGCCCCGAAGGGTAGCGGCGGCAATGGGCGATCCCGGGAGGGAGGGAGGCACAGCAGCCGCTACCTGCCTCGGCATAAACGAGGGAGCGGGGAACGAGGTGCGCAGCGCCAAGGGGGTCCAGGCCCCGCCGATTGTGACCTGCTGCGGCGGCCCGCCGGCCCCCCCCGCACCCACCGCCTTCGCCTACCCTCCCTCCCCTGGCCCCCCACCCCGGTACCTGGGAAGGGCGGGTGACCCAGCCGGTGGCTGCCGAGTCCAGTGGGGCGCGAGGCTGGGGCGCCAGCGGCTACCGCGCCACTCCTTCACGTCACAGCATCGCCCTGGAGACCCCTCCCCCCTGCGGCTCGCGACTCATAGGAGCGGCTCCCTCCCCTCCCCCCCAGTCCAGACCCGCGATCTTCCCCCTCCATCTCACCTCGCTCAGCCCCAACCACCAAGCCGGACGACGGCTTAGCGGTTAAAACGCAGTTGCGAACCCCGCCGCGGTTCCGGGGATCCCCTCCCCGCCTCTTTCCCACTCTAAAGCTATGTCGGCCGCGCTCTGCGTATTACCCAGAGCCGCCACAACTGCCGCCGCCGCCGGGCTAAGTCTCACACCGCGAAGTGGAGGGGAGGCGGCGGGGAAGGGGAGGGGGGAAATGGGAGCTGCGGAGTGGAAAGACCCGGAGATCTCGGCTGCCAAGCTCCGGGAGTCTCGCGAGAGCTCAAGCCTGCCGATCTCCTGCCGCGGGAATTTTCAAACTCTCGGATTTAGTGAAAGGATCCCGAAAAGGGGGAGGCGGGGCAAGGTGAGAAAGAATGGGGTGGGGGCGGAGTTAAGACGCCTTCATTGGCGAAAGCTGACGTCAATCCGTTTTGATCCCGGTGGAAGGGGAGAAGACTACGATTCCCAGTGTGACATGCGTGCTTAACCCCCCTCCCCCACCCCACCTCCCCGCCGCCCGACTGCCCCGCTCCCCAGCGAGGAGAGGGGTGAGTCGGGAGTGGTAGTTTTTTGCTTAAACCCGCCTTCTTTTGCGGAAGTTTAAGAGCCAGCCCACAACCTCCTCTGGTCGCCTGGGGAACCCTCCGGGCATCAGGCCTTTCCTGCTGTTGTGTCAAGTCCGCAGGACCGCAGGACCTGATAAATCATTGTCTTCCCTTTTTTAAATCCTCGCTGACCTTAAGTGTGCTGTACTGACCGTGGGTTTTACCTAGATTTTTCAGTCCAGGTTTCTCCAGCTCTTCCAGCCCAGGCTGTGGCCCACAGCACTTTATAAAGATGCCTGCGCTCTCCAGCCCGATTCCCGCCCCCTTTCCCGGGCTAGTGGTGTTTTCATGCTCTTTTTCACTTCCCCTTTGCCCACGCACGTGTGTTCTCGTGTGCCTAATTTTGCTTGATTTTTTGTTTAAGCCTCCAGATCTTCCTAGTTTGCAAATCCAGTAGAATGTTAGCAGCTATTTGAGGGTAAGAAGTGATTCCTTTTTAAATTTTTTTTTATTTTTTAGACTTTGCGGAGCCTCAGTAGCAGCGTGGAGTAATGAGTTAATTCAATAAAGACTGGCCTTGGAGGTGGAAGTCAGGGCTTCAAGCTCAGTCTCATGAGATCCTAGCTGGGCAGCCATGACCGGTGCAACAAGCGTTTATTATAACGTGCCGCCCAACATGTAATTAAATGAGCAATCCTTCACCTCCCATTGCCCCCCAGACACCTGGCTAAGACTATGTAACAAGTTGCCAGTTTCTCATTAGCTTCTAAGAAAATGGTTCTCTCACACGGGGAATTTTGTACATCTAGGAAACAATAGGTCTGATGAGAGCACAGGTCCGAAATAAAAAAACGGCCAGCCTCCTTCAGTGCTTCTGCACCTAGGAGATACTTAATAAATTCTTGTCCAATTGAAAAGAAACTCTTCAAGTCCTTCAGATGCAGATTATGAATTGAGTTGGAAGTAATATTCAAATTCACTTCTACATCAAGTGTTTTTGAGGCTCATATGGCTACCTTAAATTATATGTTCTGTTTTTCTTTAAAACCATTGACCTTTTTTCAAAGTCATTTTCCCTTTTTGTAATAATTTTCTTTTTCTTTCCCTTCAATTTTTCTTTTTGGTCAAGTTCATCACCACCATCATTCAGAAGGATTTATCCAGTAGTTGAGGCACTGAAATTTACAAACTGCCATAGTTGAATTTCCCCCTAACATAATTCTAGACACAGCCTGACACATAGTAGGCCCTTAATAAATGTTTTTGGATTGATTAAATCCATCAAAGGTTACACCAGCCATTAAATTGTGGAGCCAAGACTCAAACCCAGCTAGTAATCTGTATCCTAGCCTCTTCTGTTACAATAATCCCCTGGAGGCCAGATTGCCCTTTTAGTTAATAGGTACTATCAACATCTGGTCATAAAGAAGGCCATTGCCCAAAGAGCCAGATGTGATCAGGTTAGGGGTTGTTCTTTAGGACTTTCAAGTTGTAGCTGAATGAGAAAGCAAAAGAAAGCGAAAAGAGAAAGAGCAAGTCTCTTTAGAAAGCCTGATATTCCACTGAAAGTGTGTTATAATCTGCCACACACACATAAACATTTACACATATATATAATATATATACATACATAAATTTACTTGATGGACTTCCAGTCTTCCCTCATATCAGTATTCTGTCAGTACAGATAATCGTATTTATGTAGTGATTTGAGTTTTCAAAGTATTTTAAAAGATTAATCAGTACAATACCTTATAATTTAGGTAGGGCCATAACAAAAGCTTGTTGTTTTCTCGGAAACTATGGTATAGTACATTGGACTGTGGGCTCGTAGAGAGACTTTTGCCTTTTTTCATTTCCCCAGTGATTATTGCAGTATCTGGCACATAGTTAAGTACTTAATAACTGTTTATTGTTTGGTTGTGGTTGTGGTTTGTCCTTTGTTCTAGAAAAGGACCGTGACATCGAGGGTTATGATGACATGACTTGCAACTGAATTTGATTTGAGTGAGGGAGGGCTGTGCAAAGTCACCAGCCTCATTTTCTCCTCCAGAGCCATCTGGATCCATTGGCTGGAGATGATGGCCCAGGATGCAGTGGGATACCTCACCTTTTTAAGCTAAGGTCTTTTCAAGTTCACCCCTTGAGTGAGGCAACCCCATTCAGTGAATAGACCTCTTTAAGAAGTGATGGCCCCTTTAATTAAAAATAAAAATAAAACTGGAAGGAGGGGAAGACCCTCAGGCTTACAGGCCAGAAGAGAAACAGTTACTGGAAGGCCCCAAAAATAACCATTAAGTGGTATGTGGGCAGGGCAGGGACCTATTGTTGTCCAGTGGAAGAGAAGCAGAATAAATTGAGTTCAAGGCTTGGTCTTTGAGAAAGAAATTGAGTCAGTAAACCCCAAGTTAACTGGATAGGTTTCAGCCATCAAAATTTACTTTCCTTTGGACAGAACACCCTCAGGTAAGGGGAGGGGAGGAAAGGGAAGCTGGGTCCCCATAGGGCAGCTCAGATGACTTACAGGTTGCAGTTTGTCCTTTCTTCTGGAAGAGGATTGTGACATCAGGGGGATGATGATATGACTTCATTAGAAACAGACTTGACACACAAAAAGGTATCAAGGAAAACGTATTACAGCAGTGTTCAGAGGAATTGAACGCCTGGGCCAAAAGAGGACTCCACTCCTCTTCAGGAAGAGGGAGTGCTGAATACAGAAGCATTCTTACTTATACTGTTAGTTCAGGACATATCCTCCCATCTGAGGACGGATTAGTTCATTCTCTTTTGAGTCGCAGTTTTTGACATGCCTATTATGTAACCATCCTTGGTGTGCTCCCCCCTCCCAAACATGCCTCAACACAGGACCCATGATCAGAAAATGGAGAGATAATTTTGTGCAGGGTGTATCCGCTTATATGCACGAGGTTCATTAAGCAAATGCAGTTGGAACTTTAGGTTGCCCAGTCATTGAGCCCCAGCTGGCTTAAGCTTTGGGGTTTTTCTGAAAGCCCCTAAGCGTTTTCTGATTGGTCAGGGCCACCTGCAGTTTGCTGAGTTTCTTATCATTACTTAGCAACCTTAGGAGCTAACAACTTTTGTGGACCCAATTCTTTGCTGTCTCTTACAAGTTTCTGACCTTTCTACCTGACCATGCTAGGTCACAACTCTGATTGACTGCTACCCCTTAAGGCTGGGAGAAGTTTTAACCCTGTGGAAACAGAACTCCTTCCTTTGTTTCCCACACCTTGTAATTGAATTTGATTGGAGGGAGGGAGGGCAGTGCTAGGTCACCAGCCTCACTTTCTCCTCCCAATTGTTTATTGACTGATAGTAGAAAGACCACTCACTGGCTTTTTAGTCAGAAGAGCTGTCTTCAAATCCTCATGTTTCAACTGGGGCAACTTCCTTTTCCTAGGGTTCATTTTCCTCATCAAGCCTCAAACCCAATTCACTCAGGAGTTCATACACTGGACAAGTCTCCACCCACCTAGCACATAGTGGATGTAAATACTAAATAGTAACTGTTTCTCTTTTACCCAGGAACCCTGAGGATCTTCTGCTCCTAGTTTGATTTTTTTTTTTTTTATTAAAGAGGCCATCCCTTGAGTAAGTACTTAACGAAGCCTATTCACTGAATGGGTGCAACTCACTCAAAGTGAGAATGCTATATAGTACCTTAGCCTGAAAGGACTAGGGTCTCCCATTGCATCCTAGGCTGTCTCTAGTCATCCTGATGAATATCAGGCCACTGGACACAGATGGCTCAGGAGAAGAAAGTGAGGTTGGTGACCTTGTACAACCCTCCCTCACCCAAATCAAAGTCACCTACAAGTCATGTCATCATCTTGATGTCATGGTCCTCTTCGAGAACAAAGGACAAACACAACAACAATTTTCCTTATCTGTGAAATGAATGAATTGGACTCCATGGTCTGAGATTCCTTCCAGATCTTGATCTATGAATTACATACAACATTTGACTTTGGTTTGAAATGTCATAGATGACTTTTTAAAACAAATCATGTGTGAATGTTCAACTTTAAGCCATCCTATTGATCATGACAAAAACATTAATTATCCTGATCAGCCACAAGTACTGTTGCACGTTCCATTTTCCATTGCAAACTTATTAGAGTTTGTAGGACCTCAGTCTTTTGTTCATTACATAGTAAGTAAAGGGACCTTTTGCAGGCTTTTAAACAAAGATAAGGCTGCTAAATGGCACAATGGATAGAGCTCGGGTCCTGGAGTCAGAAGGACCAGAGTTCAAGTCTGCCCTCAGACGCTAATGGACTGTGTGACCCTGGGCAACCTAATTCAGCTTTGCCTCATTTTCCTCATCTGTAAAATGACCTGGAGAGAGAAGAAAATGGCAAATCACCTCAGTATCTTTGCTAAGAAAACCCCAAATGGAGTTATGGAGAGTTGGACATGATTCAACAACTAACAAAGACTGGCCTTTGTCTTTGTGGCATAAATACTTTGAAGGACAGGCAGCTCTTTGGGAAGCTATCCCCCAGACTTCTTTTGTTCTGATATTTTCCTGTCTCCTCATGTCAAATGTGCCAAGGAAAAGAATGTGACAAAAACTGTAGCAAAGTAACTATATACCTTTATAACAGATTATGGGATTGCAGTTACAACACACTTGTGGTGGCTTTAAATATCATAGCACTGCAGTTGAGAAGAGGGTATTGTATCTTATTATATATCGCCATTTGGGGGGGAATATTTTTATGTCATAGGAAGGGTTTTGAATGCTCTAGGTAACTGAGTAAGTAGGACATCTTTTAAAAATTATTGTAATAATTTGTTTGCCTTTTTTTCTCATTTGTTTCTGAATTTATCCCTTCTTCCTCTAATACCTATCAAGTTATGCCTTGAAAAAACATTAAAAAATAAGTGAGAGAAAAAAACACTTATGCATAGCTAACACATCAGTAATGTCTAATGGCATTCCACATCCGTAATTCCCCCATCTGTGTGGTGAAGAGAGAGAAGACTATTTAAAAAAAAATTCTTCTCTGGGGCCAAGCTTGGGCACTATACACGGATTTCAAGGTTTTTTGTTTTGGTTTGGGCGGGGAGGTATTTTTCATTTATATGGACATAGTTAGTCATTGTATATATTATTTTCTTGGTTCTGCTTATTCAGTTAATAAGTCTTTCCCTGCTTCTCTGAATTCTTTATAACATCTTTCCTTATGACACACTGCTATTCAATTCCATTCACATACCACAATTTGTTCTTCAATTGATTCACCTCTACTTTGTTTCTAATTCTTTGCCACCAAGGTAGCCATAAAAGTAATAGTAGTGATGGGGTACAGACTCTGGGAACCTTCTTGAACTCTCCTTGAATCTTCCCTCTTAATCTGGCTTTTCATACCGAAGTCTGTTACCCTTAACCTAGCCTGACCCTCCATTGTCTGTTACCTCTGGATTGCCTCCAAAACTTTCCCACCCTTGATCACATCAGAATCCCATTGTCTTGATTCTGACCTGTAGTCACCCCAGACCACTAGACCACCTCCAGATCCCTCCCACAGTTTTCTGTATTTAAGTTCCATCTTGCCTCCATGAAGGTGCTCAGATTCAATCTGGCTTAGATTTAATTTGACTCAGATTCTATCTGGCCGGCTTGATAATACAAGCATTGCAAATGGTGAGGCTTCTTAAAAGTCAACTCAATATAGTGAATCTTTAATAAACTTTGTGTTACTTTGGCTGAAAGAAGACTTGGGTTGAATTTATTCAGGCAGAACCGGGATGTCGGTATTTTGGGGTCCTAAGCACCCTAAATCTCAACATTATGGTTCCCTGAACTCGACATAAAGAATATTTTCTTTCTTAGACCTACCTCCTTTAGGTACATGCATAACAATGGAATCTCTGGATCAAAAGGTATATGGCCATTTTGATCACTATTTTAGCATATTTTGGGGGAGGAGTTTGGAGGCAGTTGGAATTAAATGACTTGCCAAGGGTCACACAGCTAGTAAATGTTTTAAGCCAGATTTGAACACAGGTCTTCTACTCCAGAGCCTGTGCTCTGTAAGTATACTGTACCATGTAGCTGCCCCTTTGGTATAATTTTTTAAACTGATTGATAATAGTTTTTATATCACCTTCAATTCCAAAAATTTCAATCTCCTTTCTTCTATCCAGAGACCCTTATGACAAAGCTCAGCAAAATTATCCAAATAAATCAACTGAATCTGATAGTATGAGAAATATTATACACTCATAATTTTCCCCATTTGCATAGAAGGGAGTTGATCAGTAAGCATTTATTAAGTACTTACTCCACATCAGGAACTGTGATAATAAGCCCAGGGGATACAAAGAATTGTCAAAAACAGTCCCTGCTCTCAAGGAGCTCACCTAACAGGGGGACAACATAAAAGATACAAACAGCTGTAATGGGGGACTACGGATAGAGCACTTCTGATGTATATTCCCCACCTGGAAAAGGCTTGGGCATTCTGCTTCCAGGACAGTCCCAATGATGAATGAGGCAAAAGTGCTCGGGAGCTGACCTGTATCTGGTGCTGATCTGTTAACCACAGGATGGAAAGCAGCCTCTTTGATTGGCTGCAGTTGAGGAACTGCAGCTGAGGACACCTTCACAAGACCTTAGTCCTCTTTCTTGGCAGATCTAGCTTCACTCTGTTATGCCAGAGTTCATTTGCTGCACAGTGTAAATGAAAGGTAATATCAGAGGAAAAGTCTTAGTAATGGAAGGTGTAGGAAGGCAGGGAATCCAGGAGATAGAGCCAGGAAAGGAGTGCTTTCCAAAAATGGGAGGACAGCTTGTGTAAAGATACAGAATAGGAAAACACTGTCTTGTAAGAAAAACAGCAGTTTCACTGGATTGTAGTTTGACATGTTCAGATTTATGCTTTAGGAAGATGACTGACAACTAAGTAGAGAATGGATTGGAGTGGGAAGAGATTTGAGGAAAGGAGACCAACCAAAAGGCTTTTGCAAATGTCCAGGAATGTTGGGATGGGAACCAGCTCAGCTCCAGGAAGGCTCATTTTCTCATATGTTCTTTGGGGCTGAACTTGGTCATTATAATTAGATGGAAACTGATGGATAGAAAGATAAACATTTATTAAGCCCTTACCATGTGTCAGACACTATGCTAAACTCTGAGGATACAAATACAAGCACAGAAGACAATCCTTGATGGTAAATTATTTAAATTCTTTTTTTTTTTTATTAATTTATTTAACTTTTAACATTCATTTTCACAAAATTTTGGGTTCCACATTTTCTCCCCTTTTGTCCCCTCCCCCCACCCCAAAACACCGGAGCGTTCTAATTGCCCCTGTCTGCCAATCTGCCCTCCCTCCCTCCCTCCCCACCCCTTCCCTTTGGAAGGCAGGCAATTCAGTATAGGCCAGATCTGTGTAGTTTTGCAAATGACTTCCATAATAATAGTGTTGTGTAAGAACTAATTATATTTCCCTCCATCCTATCCTGTCCCCCATTACTTCTGTTCTCTCTTTTGATCCTGTCCCTCCCCATGAGTGTTGACCTCAAATTGCTCCCTCCTCCCCGTGCCCTCCCTTCCATCATCCCCCCCACCCTGCTTATCCCCTTATCCCCCACTTTCCTGTATTGTAAGATAAGTTTTCATACCTAAATGACTGTGCATTTTATTCCTTCTTTTAGTGGAATGTGATGAGAGTAAACTTCATGTTTTTCTCTCACCTCCCCTCTTTTTCCCCTCACTAAAAAGTCTTTTGCTTGCCTCTTTTATGAGAGATAATTTGCCCCATTCCATTTCTCCTTTTCTCCTCCCAATATATTTCTCTCTCACTGCTTGATTTCATTTTTTTTTTTTTTGGATATGATCCCCTCCTCTTCAGTTCACTCTGTGCACTCTATCTCTATGTGTGTGTGCGTGTGCGTGTGCATGTGCATGTGTGTGTGTGTGTTATCCCACCCTGTACCCAGATGCTGAATAGTTTCAAGAGTTACAAATATTGTCTTTCCATGTAGGAATGTAAACAGTTCAACTTTTGTAAAGTCCCTTATGACTTCTCTTTGCTATTTACTTTTACATGCTTCTCTTCATTCTTGTGTTTGAAAGTCAAATTTTCTTTTCAGCTCTGGTCTTTTCATCAAGAATGCTTGAAAGTCCTCTATTTCATTGAAAGACCAATTTTTCCCCTGAAGTATTATATTCAGTTTTGCTGGGTAGGTGATTCTTGGTTTTAGTCCTAGTACCTTTGACTTCTGGAATATCTTATTCCACGCCCTTCAATCCCTTAATGTGGAAGCTGCTAGATCTTGTGTTATCCTGATTGTATTTCCACAATACTTGAATTGTTTCTTTCTAGCTGCTTGCAATATTTTCTCCTTGATCTGGGAACTCTGGAATTTGGCCACAATGTTCCTAGGAGTTTCTCTTTTTGGATCTCTTTCAGGCGGTGATCTGTGGATTCCTTGAATACTTATTTTGCCCTCTGGTTCTAGAATCTCAGGGCAATTTTCCTTGATAATTTCATGAAAGATGATGTCTAGGCTCTTTTTTTGATCATGGCTTTCAGGTAGGCCCATAATTTTTAAATTGTCTCTCCTGGATTTATTCTCCAGGTCAGTTGTTTTTCCAATGAGATATTTCACATTATCTTCCATTTTTTCATTCTTTTGGTTTTGTTTTGTGATTTCTTGGTTTCTTATAAAGTCATTAGCCTCCATCTGTTCCATTCTAATTTTGAAAGAATTATTTTCTTCAGTGAGCTTTTGAATCTCCTTTTCCATTTGGCTAATTCTGCTTTTGAAAGCATTCTTCTCCTCCTTGGCTTCTTGAACCTCCTTTGCCAAGTGAGTTAGCCTATTTTTCAGGGTGTTATTTTCTTCCGCATTTTTTGGGGTCTCCTTTAGCATGGTGCTGATTTGTTGTTCATACTTTGCTTGCAAGTCTTTTATTACTCTTCCCAGTTTTTCCTCCACCTCTCTATCATGATTTTGAAAATTGTTTGGGCTCTTTAAGACCTTTTCCCAGAACTTATCCCATTGAGTGGGCTGGGATGTAGAAGCACTGACTTCCATGTCTTCCCCTGATGGTGAGCACCGCTCTTCCTCATCAGAAGGGAGGGGAGGAGAAACCTGCTTACCAAGAAAGTAACCCTCAATAGTCTTGGTTTTTTTCCCTTTTCTGGGCATTTTCCCAGCCAGTGACTTGAGCTCTGAATATTCTCCTCACACCCACCTTGCCTCCAGATCCTCCCAGCCTGCGCTTGGGGTCTGAGAATCAAATGCTGTTTCCCAGCCTCAGTGCTTTGGGCGGGGGCAGGGCTGCTATTCAGTGTGAGATTAAGTTCAGGTGCTCAGGTCGGGGCAGGGCCGCCTCATGGGCTCAGTTCCCTCAGGGGGTTTATGCAGAGACCTTCAACAATGGATCAGGGCTTCTGCCTGCTTGGGGAGCTGCAGTCTGCTCCCGCCTCCGCTGTTGCCTCCCGAGGGGGCCTGAGTTATGGGGGCACCCCACTCCCCTCTCGACCTGCCAAAGAGACCCTCTCACCGACCCCTGTCACCTTTGGGTGGAGGGACCCGCGTGGCCGCTGGAGATCCTGTCTCTGAAGCCCGCTGGGATCTTTTCCTCTTGGTGCCGCGGCCGCAGCAGGGCTGTACTCAGCTCCCAGTCCTGGCGCCCAGTCCGTGGCGCGAAGGACCTTTTGTGAGAGGTTTGCAGGTCTCTCCAGAACAGAAATCTCCCTCGCTCCAATGTTCTGTGGCCTCTGGGTGCAAAATTCGCCGTGAGTTACTTCTTTGTAGATGTTCTATGTGTTGTGGGTTCGGAGCTATGTGTATGTGCGTCTTTCTACTCCGCCATCTTGGCTCCGCTCCCCAATTATTTAAATTCTAATGGGATTAGACAACACATAAAGGGATATTGGAAAGGGGATTTCAGAAATGAGGTAGAATACTCTTATATACTCCTGGAGATGATCAGGGAGTAAGGTAGAGGCTTAGATCTGGGCAAGATAATACGAAGGACCTTCTATCACAGCCCAGAGTGTATACAAGATTGGAATTTTTAGTTTCTTTTAATTTTTTTTCATTTACAATGTTGTAGCCATTATTTATATTTTTTTCCTGATTCTGCTTACTTTATTTCATTTAAACCTCATACTTCTCTCTACATATTTATCTTTTTTCCACAAAGTGCCATTAATATTTTAGTACATATGGATCCTTTCTATCTTGGACCTGGTTAGTATATATACATAGAAACAGATTTTCTAGGTCAAAGGGCATGGACATTATAATTACATTCTTAGCATAAATTGCTTTCCCAGTTGGACCAATTCATAGCTCCACCAACAATGCATTAGAGTACTTATATTTCTACAACCCCTTCACCATTGACTGTTTTCATCTTTGTCAATTTCCTGGGTGTGAGGTGAAACTTCAGAGTTCTTTTGATTTGCAGTTCACTTATTATTAGTGATCTGAAGGAACCTTTTAGATGATTGTTAATATTCATAATTCTTTAAAGAACTGTTTTTTAATATGGAAAGACAAGTATTATATTATCATATCTTATATGGTCATATCCTTTGACCACTTATCTATTCATGGAATAATGCTTGCACTTAATATACTTATGTTAATTCCCCATCAATCTTGGATATCAGACTCTCATCAGAGATATTTGATGTGAACATTTTTCCCAGCTGATGATTTACTTTGTTATTCTGCTTCCATCGATTTTGTTCATGTAAAAGCTTTTCATATGGTCAAATATATCTTATATAATTTTATATAATTAAAGTTATCTGTTGTGATTTCCTCTATACATAATTTGGTTAAGAATTCTCCCCTATGTATGGCCTCATTTTAATTTTATTCTAGACAAGCTTTTGTTGCCTTTACAATTAACCCATTTCAGGGGGCGGAGCCAAGATGGCGAAGTAGAAAGACGCACATACACATAGCTCCGAACACAGAAACCACAGAATGGCTAGAGGGGACCAAGCCAGGGCGAATTCTGCACCCAGAGACCATGGAGTATTGGAGCGAGGGAGATTCCTGCTCCAGAGAGACCTGCGGACCTCTTGCAGGGGGTCCTTCGTGCCACGGACTGGGCGCCGGGACGGGGAGCGGAGTGCGGCCCTGCCCGCGACACTGAGGGGAGGAGATCCAAGAGGGCTACGGGGACGGGATCTCCAGCGGCCACACGGGTCCCCCCACCCACAGAGGGACCTGCAAACCTCTCGCAAAAGGTCCGTCGCACTGCAGACGCGGAGCCCAGCCTGGATCTGCGGCGGCAGCGGCGGCAGCCACGGCTCCAAGAGGCACAGATCTGAGAGGGCTCCGGAGGCGGGATCTTCAGTGGCGGCACGGGCCCCTCCACCAACAGGTGACTGACGGGGGTGGGTGAGAGACTCTCTTTGGCGGGTTGAGAGGGGAGTGGGGTGCCCCCAAGGCTCGGGCCCCCCCGGGAGGTGGGGGCTGAGAGGCGGCTGCGGACGGGGGCTCCCCAAACGGGCAGGAGCCTGGATCCATTGTGGAAGGTCTGTGCATAAACCCCCAGAGGGAACTATGCCTGAGAGGTGGCCCTGCCCCTGACCACCTGAACTTAATTCTCACACTGAATAGCAGCCCTGCCCCCGCCAAAAATCCTAAGGCAGGAAGCAGCATTTGAATCTCAGTCCCCAAACGCTGGCTGGGAGGACCAGGAGGCGAGGTGGGTGTGAGGAGAACATTCAGAGGTCAGGCCACTGGTTGGAGAAAATGCCAAGAAAAGGGAAAAGAAATAAAACTATTGAAGGGTACTTTACCGGAGAAAAGACACTTCCTCCCTTCCTTTCTGATGGGGAGGAACAATGCTTGCCATCAGGCAAAGACACAGAAATCGAGGATTCTGTGTCCCAGCCCACCCAACGGGCTCGGGCCATGGAAGAGCTCAAGAGGAATTTTGAAAATCAAGTTAGAGAGGTGGAGGAAAGACTGGGAAGGGAAATGAGAGGGATGAGGGAGAAGCATGAAAAGAAGATCAGCTCCCTGCTAAAGGAGAACCAAAAAAATCTTGAAGAAATTGGCACCTTGAGAACTAGCCTAACTCAGCTGGCAAGGGAGGTGCAAGGGGCCAATGAGGAGAAGAATGCTTTCAAAAGCAGAATTAACCAAATGGAAAAGGAGATTCAAAAGCTCACTGAAGAAAATAGATCTTACAATTAACCCATTTCTCAAAAATAACATGATTAATATTTAATGATAGGTAATATAAGGAGGCTTGGTCTTTGCAAATAATGAAAACCTTTTCTATAAAAAAAAGAGAAAAAATATCAACTACAAATCACCATTCATTATAATAGGAGAATATTAGAAAAAGAAGATGGCAAAATTCACATTGAGAATGAAGAGTATGAGAGTTTCTTCAAGAAGTAAAATATGGCAGAATCATTAAAGGATAAGCCTAAGAAAAGAAACTTGAGAGACGGATATTCAAGTTGACTTGACATCCACTTAGCAATTAGATATAGAGTATACATTTCGGCAAATTAGTCCATGACTCTTTGAAGCTGAATTTACAAAAGTCCAGTGTATCTTCTGATTATTACCTATAGAAGTATCTTAAGAGCTATAGAGCAAATTCCCACTTCAGAACAGCTGAGTCATTCCTCCCAGGTTTCTAGTCCCTACAGACATAAAGTCCTAGAAATGGATTTTGCCCTTCTGGACCACCTATAGTGTTGTGCTTTAAATGGGATAGCCTCCAGGCACAAGAGAAGAAAACTTTGTTATTAGCACTTTTCCTCACTTTGCTACAACAAGATTTTTGTGCATAATGTATTTTACTTCCTACTGTTTATGGTTACATAAGCATGTCTCAGAAGGTAACTTGGGGTATATGGGGTATTTAGGGAGGATTAGCATCTGTAGTGTGAGAACTAGTTGAGCCCTTTTCAGGGCTGTTCATCCACCTTTGATGTCCAACTGTCACCCAAGTCTCACCTGTGGTTCCAAGAAGCTGCAGCACACACTCTAGTAAAACCATCTGGGCAGATAGGGTGACCCAGTTTGAGGGTAACTGACAATCCTCAAACTTATTGGTGAGTTAGGGAAATGTCTACCCCAAGCATGTTAAGACTTTCCCATGGAGGAATGGGTGGATGAGAACAATTTATTCCAACTGCCAGCAGGTACTGTAGAATGCCTGGAGTTTGGTCAACCATCAGATATGTCAAGGTTATCCACTGCATCCTGAGGTATCACCAGTCTTGACTTTTCTCTTGCCACTGGTCGTCGATGACTCTGGAAGAGAGAATGAGACTGACGACTGTGCAATTCTGCCTTACTTAAATCCAATTCACATATGAGTGAAGACATTACCCTGTGATGTATTATATAAAGGTCAACAAATAAGGATACTACAGCTCTACTGTGATTTTTTGGGGCTAACTGCCAGGTTACTTTGAGCATTGATCTATAAAGTATAGAACTCAAGACTTATGGTACTGAATATAGTACATAAGGAATCTTAGAGTTAGAGGGGATCTTAGTGGTCAGTCGTGTAGTTGAGAAGAAGTGTGACAGAGTGAAAAGAGCATGGAATGTTATCTTTAGAGTTAAAGAATTTGAGTTCAAGTTCCAATTCTATCCCTTACTACATGTATGACTTTTGGCAAGGCATTCACCTTTCAGCCTCAGTTTCCTCATTTGTGAAATGAGGGGGCTGGAGTAAATGTCTTCCAGCTCTAAATCTCTGATTCAAATCTAATTCCCTCATCTTACAAATGAAAAAACTGAGATCCAGAGATGTGAAGTAATTTGGCCAAGGTCACACAGCTAGTTAATGGTGGAGCTAGGAGCTATTTAATAGACTTAACACAAAAATCTGTTGTAAGCCCTGTGCACATAGGCACAAATAAAATCGATTGTACATTTCAAAATATTAACAATGACTATTCCATAAGAACAAAATAAGGTAAGATAAGCAATAGATATTAAAGTATGAAACAAAACAATTACAGACAGACTTAAAGGAAAATAAAAAATTGTAGAATAATTTCTATTATGATTATGTTGCTCTATCCATAATTTTTAATTTGATTAATTAAAAGAGATTTGCTTGGCCATCATCAGAGGAAAAGACAAAATGGAAGAAGAGCATTATATGGTTGAGATTATAATATGCCACCAGACAACCTATTGAAATACTTCATCAGGACATATCTTGGATAGGTAAACTGCTTGCTATCAAAAAGTCTATCAAGTAAAGACAAGTCAAGTCAACAAGTATTTATTAACTGCCTACTATGTACCAGGTATTGTGTTAAGTGCTGAGGATATAAAGAAAATTAAAAGCAATTCCTGCCCTAAAGAAGCTAGTCTAATAGAGAAGATAACAGGCAAATAACTAGTATGACCAAAATCAGTGTTAAGAATTCTCCAGATGATAGCTAAGAATCATGGAACACAATGATCTTGTGGAAGAATTACTGTTGTGAACAACTAAAAAAATGCAATGGAAAGATGAATGGTAAATATCAGTAGGGTGTATAACGTAAAGGATACTGAAGACATATATGACTAGAAAAGGAGCAAAGCCAGTCAGCCTGGTTATTGCACAGGCAACTAAACTATACTAAAAGAATCAGAAGGCCTCCAGTGTATAGGATGGATCCCCTATGGAACATTAATAAATGAAAAAGAAGAGTCATGCAGCAGGGAAGGTGTAGACTGATGTTGTCACTCTATACCCGTAGAGCTTATTCAGCCAGTATTTCTAAGAAGCAGAGCTTGAATCTGAGTTTTTCTGACTCTAAGACCAGCTCTCTGCCCATGACAGTAATTACTATTATTAGTTGATAGATTAAAAAAAGTTAATAGGAGATATTCTAGAATAGGTTTTTAACTTTAAATCTATAGATAGAATACAAGATCTGTAAAGTTAGGTGAGAAAGACTATATCTTTAATTTAGTGTTTCTTTCAATTCTGGATTAAAAAAATATTGAGAAGGGGTTCACATGCTTTTCCAAACTGCTAAAGGGGTCCGTGATACAAAAAAAAAAAAAAGTTTAAAAACTCCTGTTCTTCCCATTCAGGCTCTGCTCTTGACTATCTGGACTTAGAAACTATGCTTCAGTTGCTATCTCTTCCTGGAATTTCCCACAGTCTCTAGGTTACCCTGGAACATCGAATCATCCCTGAATCCTCACCCTAGAATATCCCTCTGTCAGGCCAGTTCTCTTATCCTATTTGTGAGTTCCTTCTGGAACCTCCATTTTCTGGAGGACCCAGATAGGCCAAACTTTGGCACACAGTAAATGCTTAATAAAAGCTTGCTACCCTGCCTTTTTATATTTCCTAAATAAAGAGATTAACTAACTTTAAGTTGCTTGGATGGGTAAACTGTTTGCTATCAAAAAGTCTATGGAAAGTAAGCCTTTATTTGGGACTTTCATTGAATCTGCCTGTGGAGGTATGGATTTGTCCTAAAGAACTCATTGAAAGGGGAAGGATGCTGGTTTAGATCCAGGTACAACTCATTGAAAACGAGTAATTCCATAGCCAAGCTAACTTGATGATGGATCAGAGCTACCCTTTGTGCTTCCCTTTAAAAAGGGAGTCAGATAGAATAATTTAAGGAGAACTGAGCAGGAACAATCGGACAAAAGACATTGTAGCAGACATAATATTGGAGGAAAAGGAATAGTACTATATTTGTAGTTAACAGACCTAGGTTCTAATCTCAGGTCTCCTATCTACTACCCATGTGACCTTGCAAAATGAGAGAAATCAAATTATTTGTAAAGGCTCTTCTAACCCTAAATCTGTAGTCTCACACCCAAGAATAGAAACCTTGGAAAAGCAGGGGCAGAGGCATGCTCTAGTTACCACATATTTATAGGCAGGCCACCACCATGGCAGTTCAAAGCAACGGTGGGACTTCTGAAACACATCTATCCAACAAAGACTGGAAGCACATGACCCAGTCTCCAAAAAGGTGTTGTAATCAATGTCCCCAACCAAGGTTCATATTTATGTGTCCTCATCAAGTTGATCAGGTTCCTCTTATAAATCTTCCTATTAGATAGCTTTATGATTCCATTTATGAAGACACTCCCTCCATTTGTGCAGATATACCTTCTCATCCTGTAAGATTTTGGTCTATGTCTTTCCATAAATTCTCCTTGGAGAATCTACCCAAAGGGTTGGGGCTTTCCTTTGGTTCTTTCCATATTATGGGAGTAACCTTGCAGCACCTAAGCTATCCTTTTATTGCTCCTTAATTTGTTTCATGTCTATCCACTTGTTTTTCAGGTCATATAAATGCTAGATGAAGCAAATCAGTTTGAGCTACACTTTTATAGTGCAATGAAACTATGAGGTATGTTGTGCAGGATTATCCAAGATGGGCAGATCATAATAGAGAGTTCTTGCAAAAGATGATCCACTGGAGAAGGAGATTGCAAATCGTTCCAGTATCTTTGCCAAGAAAACTCCATGGATAAAATGATAAAAGTTATGACACTGGAAGATGAGCCCAGCAAACTGGAAGGTGTCCAACATGTTACTGGGGAAAGGAGGAGGACAATCACAAGTAGCTCCAGAAAGAATGAAGTGATTAGGCCAAAGCTGAAAAGAAACTTAGCTGCAGAGGCATCTGGTGATAAAAGGAATGGATGCTGGATTCTCTAAAGATCAGTATTTCATAGGAGGCTGGAATGTAAGATCCATGAACCCAGACGTGGTCAAATAGAAGACAGAAAGGTTAAACAAAGATTAAACAATGACAACTTTAAATGGGAATGAATGATTTAATTTAGATGATCACTACATATACTAGTATGGGCAAGAGTCCCTTAGAAGAAATGGAACAGCCCTCTTAGTCAATAAAAGGTAAGAAAAGAAGTAGAGGGATATAATCTTAAAAGGACAGGACAATGTCTATCTGAATCCAAGGCAAACCATTCAACATCTCAGTAATACAAGTTTATGCTCCAAGGACTGATGCTGAAGAGGCCAAAGTTGCTCAGTTCTATGAAGACCTATGACATCTAGGAATAACACCAAAAAAAAAAAGTGTCATATTCATCATGGGGGATTGGAATGCTAAAGTAAGAAATCAAAAGATCATTGGAATAATATGCAAGTTTGATCTTGGAATACAAAATTAAGCAGGGCAGGGACTAATAAAACTTTGTTAAGAGAACTCACCAGTCATAGCAAACACTCTTTTTCAACAACCCAGAAGGTGACTCTGCACATGGACATCACCAGATGGTCAATATTGAAATTAGATTTTTATCTACTTTGCAGCCAAAGGTGGAGAAGCTCTATTACAGTCAGTTAAATCAAGACTTGGAGTTGACTGTGGTTCACATCATGAGCTTCTTATTGCAAAATTCAGACTTCAATTGAAGAAAGTAGGGAAAACCATCAGGCCATATGGGTATGACCTAAATAATATCCCTTATGAAGTGGAGGTGATGAATAGATTTAAGGGATTAGATCTGGTAGATGGAATGCCTGAAGAACTATGGACAGAGGTTTGCAATATTGTACAGAAGACAGCAACAAAAAAGCAATCAAAAGAAAAAGAAGAGCAAGAGGGCAAAATGACTGTCTGATGAAGCTTTACAAATAGCTGAAGAAGGAAGAAAAGCAAAATGAAAAGGAAGAAGGGAAAGATATACCCAACTGAATGCAGAATTCCAGTGAATAGCAAGGAGAGATAAGGTTTTCTTAAATGATCAATGAAAAGAAATAAAAGAAAATAATAGAATGGTCAAGATAAGAGATGTCTTCAAGAAAATTAGAGATAGCAAGGGACTGTTTCATGCAAAAATGGGCAAAAATGGTAGGAAAGAGGTAGAAGAGATTAAAAAGAGGGGGCAAGCATATACACAAGAAACTTACAAGAAAGATCTAAACATCACAAACAACCTCTCTGGTGTGGTTACTGATCTAGAGCCATCCTAGAGAAAGAAGTCAAGGGGACCTTAGGAAGCATTGCTTGTTGTTGTTGTATTCATCCTTCGTTTTCAAAGCAGACCATGCCATCAGAGAAATGATGACATGACTTGCACTTGACTTTGTTTTGAGTGAGGGAGGGCTGTGCAGGTCACCAGCCTCACTTCTCCTCCAGAGCCATCTGAATCCAGTGACCAGATATTCATCAGGATGACTGGAGATGACCCAAGATGCAGTGGGAGACCTTGGGCCCTCTAGACCAAGGTCTTTGCATGTATTCACTTAGAGTGAGTCAATGCCCATTCATTGAATAGGATTGTTTAAGCAGTAGCCAGGGCCCCTTTAATGAGGCCAAGAAAAAAAAGACATCAGGCTGGAAGGGAAACAGCAACAGTTGCTATTGATAATCACTGTTAAGCCAGGAGGGTCCAGAAGAGCCCTTAGGCAGAGGCCCATTGACATCGAGCTTCAGAGTGCAGTAGGTTTAAGTTTTGGGGATGAGAAGGGAAGAGAAGGGAAAAAGGAAACTAACCAGTAAACCCAAAGTTAACTGGGCATCTTTTGGCCATCCAAATTTACCTTCCTTTGGAGAGGCATTGCTAACAATAAGACTAATGGAGATGATGGAATTCCAGCTGAACTATTTAAAATTCTAAAAGATAATGCTGTTAAAGTGCAACACTCAGTATGTCAGCAAATTTGGAAAACTTCATAGTGGCCACTGAATTGGAACAGATCAGTTTATATCCTAATCCTAAAGAAGGGCAATGCCAAAGAATGTTCAGATTACCAAATGATTGCACTTATTTCTCATACCAGCAAGGTTATGCTTAATATTCTGCAAACTAGGCTTCAGCAATAGAAATGAGATTTACCAGAAGCAAAGGCAAAGAAGCAGAGGAACTGGAGAGCAAATTGCCATCATTTGCTAGATTATGGAGAAAGCAAGGGAATTCCAGAAAGAAACATCTACTTTTGCTTCCTTAATTATACTAAATTCTTTGACTATGTGGATTACAACAAAATGTGGCAAGTCCTTAAAGAGATGGGAATACCAGATCATCTTGTCTCTTGAGGAACCTAGATATCACTTTATTTGTTTAACTTAACATGCAGAGCATATCAGGTGAAATGCCAAACTGGATGAATCAAAATCTGGAATTAAAGTTGCCAAGAGAAACATCCATAATCTCAGATATACAGACAATACCACTCTAATGGCAAAAAGTGAAGAAGAATTAAGAAACCTCTTGATAAGGGTGAAAGAGAAGAACGTAAAAGCTGGTTTGAGGCTTAACATAAAAAAAAGAAAAAAAAGAAAAACTAAGATCTCAGCAACTGGTCCCATCACTTCCTGGCAAAGAGAGAGAAAAGAAAGGGGAACAGTGTTAATTTTTACACTCTTGGACTCAAAAATTGCTGCAGACGATGACTGCAGCCGTTAAATTAAAAGACATTTACTCCTTGGAAGGAAAGTTGTGGCTAATCTGGACAGTATACTAAAAAGCAGAGACATCACCTTTAGGACAAAAGCTTGTATATCAAAGCTATGATTTTTCCAGTACAATATATGGCTGTGAGAGTTGGATTCTAAGAAAAGATGAGTGTCACAGAATTGACTCTTGAATTATGATGCTGGAGAAGACTTTTGAGAATCCCTTGGACAGCAAGTAGATCAAATCAGTCAAAACTTAAAAAAATTAATTCAGGCTAATCATTGGAAGGTCAAATACTGAAGTCAAAGCTTAAATACTTTGGCCACATAATCATAAGACAGGATTCAATGGAAAAGCCCCTGATATTGGGAAAGATTGAAGGTACAAGGAAAAGGGATAGCAGAGGGTGAGATAGCTAGATAGTGTCATGGAAACATTGAGCATGAGCTTGGTTTGACTTCAGGGGATAGTGGGGGACAGAAGGGTGTGACATGCTATAGTCTATGGGGTCACGAAGAGTCTATGACCACAAGAATGAACAATAACAACAACCCCCTTTTTCTTTTTTGAATTTGACGCCACAGGTGTAGCAGACAGAGATCTAGGCAAGAATGTCTGGATTTAAGAGTTTCCTTTGCCACTTACTGACTGTGACCTGATTAAATCACTTAACCTCTTAGTGATATAGGCAGTTTTTCAAGACTCTGAATTCCAAAGAATACACTGACCTACACTGATAGAAATTTCCACACCTAGGAATTCCCAATACCAGTGAAATCACAGGTCTAAGTTCTATCCCAATCATTCTTGCATAGCTAGATTTGGAGATGCTGCTATACTCAGCTTTGTCACATTGTTTGGGCAATGAACCTTAACACCTATGCTTTCTGTATAATAACAGTTCTATAGGGGCATTCGCACATACTCCAAGAGCAACGGAAAGATTAAAGAAGAGATCTCAGAGTCTAGTGCATCAGACTATTTGCACTGGTTGTAGAATGAAGCAGTGTGTTGCTGTCTCACCCCTCAGGAGTAAGCAATGACTACATTTAATTCCTTATACATAAGCTTCTCAGGTCTGCCAAAGCATTCATTTTTTTTTTTTTTTAGTTTCAAAAAGATTTTATTTGTGGCTCCCCTAAAAGCAAAATATCCGAAAACAATCTACTGCAGAGATAATGTTTTATAGTAAAGAAATAGTGTCTTTATCCCTTCCTTTCCCTCAAGTATACAAGCTTTCATCTTATTATGAACATTTAAGAGCAATCTTCCAAGTCTAGATATGTGACTTGTTCAAAAAGGCACCCATAATTATAGCCCTCCACCATTCTGTACAAGTCTAGCAGGCATTGTGCAGCTTCTCTGTAGTCTCAACCACATACTCGTAACATAACTAGAAAGCTCTTCTGCCCAATCTAACAAAATATTTTAAGGTTGTCTTCTGCTTCTCTTTATCTGTTGGAAAGAGAAGAATCTTCAAATCTTTTGTAACTGTGGTCAAAACACTCATCATTTGAGGAAAAAACCCAACACTATCTGAAACATCTAAATTATTACAAGTTGTTGGTCATAAACTTAGGGAGGTGAAGCTCAAACCTAGACAAGTTAAACTGTCTCCTCCCTCAAATGGATAATTAGAAAAAGAGATGATTTATCTATTAGGTCAGTTAAAGAAGTACTGTTCTTGCAATGCTCCCTTTCCTACTAGTTGGCTGATGACAGAGACTGCAACAGATCTCACAAAGATTTAAAGTCCCAAACAGTGCCACCCCAAAGATAGCTAGCAAAGCAATAAGGGAGTTCAATGACCCAAGTGAAATGGTGGCAAAGGCACAAGGAGAGGAATCATGGGTGACTTTTAGTGCCATTTTCATTTAACAAGCCATTAGTAGAATAACCCAAAGACTCCTGACTTCCATCACCCCAAGATGTTTAAATCAGTTACTGTATGAAGACATGATTGGCAGGCTGGTATCCTTTCTCATAGAGATCTTCAAGGGAGGCCCAGCCAGATCCCAGCATGGTCTTGCTGGAGTAACCTATGGCTGAAGGGTGTACCATGGGTATTTCTTGCCTGAAGGGAGCTCTTTGGTGAAGACGCCTTTAGGAAACAGTTTTTTGGCCTCCTCTTCAGGGGTAGTTGGAACAACCATAACACTATCCCCACATTTACAGTCAACAGGAGTAGCAACCTTCTTGTAAGCTGTCAACTGAAGGGAATCAACCACTCTGAGGATCTCATCAAAGTTCCTGCCAATAGTTTCTGGGTAGAGGATAGACAGCTTCAACTTCTTATCAGGGCCAAAGATAAATACCACACAAGCTGTCAGAGGCATGCCCTGCCCATCTCGTTCATCTGGGTCTAACATGCCCAACTTGATGGCAAGGTCCCGTTTGTGACCATCAATGATGGCGAAAGATAGCTTCTCTGTGGGTTCATCTCCATTTATGCATTGATATCCTTGGATGACCAAGGATATCTGACCAAGATGGTCTTGGACAGAGTCAATTGAAAGAGCAATCATCTTAACATTCCACTTTGCAAATTTTGGGGCCAGCTTCACAGCACGCCCAGCTCTGTTGTACCCACTGGAGTAAAATTTCGAGGATGAGAGAAGAGAATTCCCCATGAGTCTCTGAGGAAGTCGTGGAAATGGATGTGACCAATCGTGGTGTCCGCCTCGAAGCTGGGGGCCTCGACTCCAAGCAGCAGACCTCCGGGCATGGCAGCTGCGAGGGATAGAAGAGAGAGGAGGAGCCGCAGACAACGTGGGCGCTCGTTCATGCCAGGAAGCCACTCACGAGGCTGCAGAAAAGAGAGCACCTGACAGGGGTGAGGCCAAAGCATTCATTTTTAACATAAAACATCTCATTTCAGTATGTCAAAAGATTATGATTTCATCACCATGTACATTCCCTCCATCAAACATAGATTGTAATATCTCAACAACTTAGGAAATAATATTGAGTAAAAATGAGTAACTGCACACAAAAAATAATTAATTTCTTGATGGTTACTGTTCTGCTAAATGTGGTTGCTCACTCTAAATTCATCTAGGCTGGCCTTTGAATAACACACACACACACATACACACACACACAGAAGCATTAGGTCTGTATTATTCAGCTCGATAAGACCTATGACAGATGAAATTCTACATAGATAGTCTTTGAGAACTCAGTTACCTGTTGCTACCATAATGAAATATCAGAATAGTTATTATATTAGAGAACTATTCCAAGTTTATATTTGATTATTTATATGATATTCATTGACCTCATGTCATTTAACTCTTATTATCACTGTAACACTCATTTATTTGTCTAAATAATTGATTTCATCAGAACTGCCTATTTAGTTGCTCATTTCCCTCACAAATCTGTTCTACCTACACACTGGTAGCCTTCTTCCATGTATCTCCCCTTTATGTGTTATCTCCCCCTATGAGAAGGTAAGTTCTTTGAGGGCAGGGACCATCTTGTTTCTGCATCCCCAGAACTTAGCATAGTGCCTAGTATATAGTAATAAGTACCTAATAAATGTTCTGTCTATTTTTCTTGAAATGTTAATGGCTTCCAACTTTTTCTCAGATCTTCATTATTATCTTGTGATAGAGCTGCTGTACTTTTATCAGGACTTTCATGGGATCCTAGCCTATCTTGTCCCCTTAAAGAACCAAAAATCCTTCTAATAATGGCTTTTCCCAAAAGCCCATCATGAGGGTAAATCACCTTTGAAATTCTGTACATTAAATCTATACTTTTGAATTATCAAATTCAAATACCCAGACTCTCTTATCAGCATTATGACCCATTACAATAGATACTCTGTGTCTGTTCTGTCACTACGTGTGACTTGTGCTACCCCCTGGTTTCCTCCTTCAGCCTTAGTCCTTGATATTTGGAATTCTCTGCAATCTTTCCCTTTCTTGAGCTCTTGGTTTTCTATGAATGGTTTAACTCCAGTCTTGGTTGCTCCCTTACAACCAATTTTCTTCCCAAGACCTGGGGAACTTCTCCAGCAGACACTAGTTCTTTAGCCTCTCTTGACTCATTCTCTGAGTCAAGCTGGGAATCCTAAATCCAGTCCATGAGGATTTTCTAATTGTAGCTACCTTTTGACTTGACCTCAGACTATGCAGCCTTTTCATTACCCAGTTTCAGGAGCTATAGTTGATCTCTGGGTTTTATCCAGATATAACAACAATGTCTTTCTTATCCTCATTCATACCCTTTTATCTTCATTCTCTCTCAAAGCATTTACTCCTTTCTTTTGCCACATTCCAGTAACATGACTCCCATCTTTTCAACCTTCTGATGCCATTTTTACTTTATAGTTCTTTTTAATGTCTTTGGAGACTTTCCTCGCTCACTTGGATTTGGGACTTTTCCTTCACTCTAGGTTCTTCACCATCTTTCATCATTTGTATTTCTTCATTTGACAGCAATATATTGCTTCTAGCAATAATCATAATATATTTCTATGTTATATATCATATACTTCTAGCATAACACTTATTGCTGCAAATATTTGACATTTATATGGTACTTTAAGTCTCCTCAGAATAACCTGTAGATAGTTCAATCTACATTTTAAAGGTAAGTAACGTGAGGCTAAGAAAGCTTAAATGACTTTCGCAGGGTCATACAACTAGTAAGTTTCAGAATTGGAATTGAAAGGTGCATCTCTCCTGACACCACGGCCAGCCTCTTTTCAGCATATTATGTTGCCTCTTCTACAACAGCAATATTGTGAATTCATGTATTTTGTATTGGGGGTAAGGAAGTAGAGAAAGACTATCCTTTGTAGATTGGTAGAAGAATGTATTGCATGATATTGATAGAGCACTTTTGTCCAAAATAGAAAGGCAAAGCTTTCCAAGTTTGTTTTCTGGGTTTGTCAACTTCTATAACTTCTTGTTTCTGATTTTGTGATTTGGTGTTGCATTTTTATGAATTATAGTTACCTTTTGGGGATGCATAATAGAAGAGCTCTTCTTTCCCTTACTTCAACGTAGCTACAGAAATTTTCTATTTCCTGTAAGCCAAGATGACAGAAAAATGACATTGTTTAGAAAGGCAGAGACACTAATACATTCCTGATGGAACAGTGAATTAATTGGTCCAGCCTTTCTGAAAAGCAATTTGTAACTATACCCCCCAAATCACTATAGAATCCTGTGCATACCTTTCTACCCAGAAATCCTACTACTGGGCCTATACACCAAAGAAATCAAAGAAAGAGGTGGGGATAACCCGAATATTTATAGTGGCTCTATTTATTAAATCAAACGACTTACAAATTAAAGGGGTGTCCACCCATTGGGGAATGACTAAACAGATTATGTCATAAAATTATATAGGGATGGTTTTAGGAAAGTTTCATATGAACTGAGAGTGAAATGAGCAGAATCAAGGGATCACCATTAATGCAATAACTATGCCATTGTAAACAAAACAATTCTGCAAGACTTAAAAATTTTTTGTCAATAAAATGAATGATCACAACTCCAGAAGACCAATGATAAAGCATGACCCCTACTTCCTAAGAGAGAAGTGATGGTCTCTACATACTGAATAAGACATACATTTTCAGACATGGCCAATGTGTGCATTTGTTTTACTTGATAATACACATTTGACTCATGGGTTTTGGTTTCTTTCTTTTTTTAATTTCTGGAAAGGGGCTAGTAATAATGTAGTTTAAAAAAAAGGAGAAAAGAGGGTCATCAAAGTATTTTTTTTAATGCATCCATGTGAATAGAAATAAATTTAGGAGGAAACGGATAATCAGGACAGCTTTAAAAGGGACATATTGAATTTGTTATATATCTAAAAGGGATAGCAAATTACATATAGTAGAGATTTGTGATTTCATGTATAATGCTAATTATCTTCTCTAGTGGTATAAGAAATTATTCCTTTTATTTGTTGATTGTTAAGTTTAGATTAAACAAAGTATAAAATAAATGAAAACAATATGAGGGAAGGAAATGATAAAAATGCTACTCCCAAAATAGTTAATCAAATAGATAATTTGTCTTATTATGTTAATTGGTCTTATTGTATAATTATGAAATCATACCCATTTGTGTGTATGCTTAAACATCAGACATAAGTAGAATTCTTCATAGACATATTTGGGATTTTATCCATGTGGGTATTCCTTTCATTGGTGTCAATCATAATGCATTCACTCTTATCCTGTGTGACTCTAGTACATGACCCTCATAAATCTTACACAGGGAGTCCACTCAATATATTGGACATACAGATATACAAAAATGAAATTATTTGAGAATTTAGCAGATATCATCTTCAGCGTCTACTATTCAATCCATATATCCTTGAAGAAAGAAAAGAATTTGACATCTTTATGCCATCCCTTGTGAATGAGAACTTTGCTCACTTACCCACAAGTCACTTTTGAAAGAGAAGTCTTCCCTATTTAAAAACATCACATTATTGTTCTAAAGTCATATATTAGACTTTGGTGCTTTCAATGAGGATGAATGTGGCATCAAGGTCAACAACTGTACTGATGGTAAGTTCTTCAATTTGAAAAGGCTCCAAGCCAAGACCAACGTGGAGGGAATGTTGGTGCATGATTTTCTGCTAGCAGATGATTATGCACTCAATGCAGCCTCTGAAGCTGAGATGCAACAAAGTATGGATCAAACCTCTGCTGCCTGTGCTAATTTTGGCCTAATAATTAACACCAAAAAATCACAGGTGCTCCATCAGCCACCATCACACCATCCATATGTGGAACCATCAGTTACAACAAATGGAGAAGTTTTGAATGCTGTGGATAAGTTCACTTACCTTGGTAGTATACTTTCCAGGGATGTACACATTGACAGTTAGGTTGACATACTCATTGCCAGAGCTAGCTCCGTGTTTAGGAGGCTCTGAAGAAAAGTTTGGGAGAGAAGAGGTATTAGACTGACTACCATACTGAAGGTCTACAGAGCTGTTGTGCTGACTTCATTGTTAAATGCTTGTGAAACATGGATAGTCTTCTAGGGCTATGCCAGGAAACTGAATCGCTTCCATTTGATTGTCTTAGGAAGATTCTGAGGATCACCTGGAAGGATAAGGTACCAGACACTGAAGTCTTTGCTCGAGCTAAACTGCCAAGTATTCAAACTATGTTTCAGAGAGCACAACTCCAATGGCCTGGCCACGCTCTTCCAATGCAAAATGAATGTTTGCCAAAAAGTCTATTTTATGGAGAACTTGAATGGGGCAGGCGACCACAAGGTGGCCAGAAGAAGTGATACAAGGACACTCTCAAGGTCTCTCTCAAGAACTTTCATCTGACTGTGCAACATGGGAGACACTGGCACAGGACTGCTCAGCATGGCGTGCCCATATCAGAAAGGGTGCTGTGCTTTTTAAGCAAAGCAGAATTGAGACAACACCAAGTAAACACGGGATGAGCAAATTTGGGATATCCACCCCCAAAATTCATAAGGACTATCTGCGTCCAACCTGTGGTAGAGCATTCTGAGCTCGTATTGGTCTGATCAGCCACAGTTGGACACACTGAAATTTCACTTTATCATGTTGATGTCATTTTGGTCCTCTTCAAAGATGAAGGGCAACAACCACTAGACTTTGATTACTGGAAAGAAAATGAGTGAGTAAGATCTTACACAGCTCATAAAACTCATGCACTGGTCAAGGAAAATATGATTCACTATTCTTATCCAGTCACCACATATCTTTCCTTTAATTTTGTTAATTATGATCTTTTAGGAAAAGACAGTTGGTCTAAATGCAAATATTTGTTCATTTTAAAATTCATTACTGAGGACATATACAACTAGGTTATATTCAGGATAACCTGATGCATAACTAGGCCAGCTCTCTAATCTACAGATGAAGACATCAGGTCACATTAATGCCTTTTTTTTTTTTTTTTGCCACATCATACTTTCTTTTTTTAAAAAAATTTTTTTAAGCTTTTATTTAGTAGTTTATTTTCCCCCAGTTACATGTAAAAACAATTTGTAACATTCATTTTTAAAACTTTGAGTTCCAAATTCTCTCTCTTCTTTCCTCCCTCCTCTCCTCCACATTGAGAAGGAAAACAATTTGATATAGGTTGTACATACTTTCACCAAGGCACAAATTCTTAGTTTCTTTAAGTTAAAATTTTAGGAAAATCCTCATAAACTTTAACAAACTTTACAAATATTTTCCTTTTTCTGAAACCCACACTTCCCCAGGACCTCACCCCCTTCCTTGTTTCTACATATAGACAATTCTCATTTGTGTAAATTCACATTATGCAAATTCAATTTTACAAACATAATTTTTTTTTGCATTGAAAACATGGATCCAAATATTTCAAGATTTTTAAAAATTCAAACACTAATTGAGGACTAATTGCTATCATTAGATATATGAGGAACAAAAGAGAGCCTCTGTCCAAATATCTCTGGATAGCTTCATAAAAAAAGTTACAGTCAACCACCAGTGATAAACGCTAGGTATAGTGGGTAGGAAAGGGGCAACTTTCTGCACCTTTGTTACCATTACATAACCTTTGTTCACTTTACAGTACTGTGCATACTTTATTACTAACTTTACCTTTCATTTCATAATTCTGTTTATTGTCATAGTACAGTATTTAATACATCTACATTTTAGTACTCTTTATGACTTGTGTAAAGGTATTATTTTGTATATAGCTTTGTTATACAGCCTTAGTGAAGTGGGTGGATAAAGGCAAATTCTCTTTACATAAAGATCACCTTACATAGAGATCTGCTGAAAGATTCACTTATGTAAATTGAGAACTGTCTGTATTCAATTCTGTTCAAGCAGCCTCAGATTAGATGGTAGGTGCCCAGAGGGTTTAAGCTGAAATGAAAGTTCTTTTTTAGAGATCATTTGTTGGCCTCCAAATTCACCCTAACCTGGATCAAATCCCCTTTTGCCTCAGCCTGGAGTGGTATTATTCAGTGAAGAAAGTACTGACTTGGAAGTCAGAGAACCTGGGTTAAAGTCTTGCCGTTGACACTCACTGGGCTTCATTGTTCTCATCTGTAAAATTAGAGTACTGGAATAGATGGCCTTGAGGTCCCTTCCAGCCCTAGAGCTATGATCTCATGACCTTTTACTATCTTTGGCTCTTCAGCTCTATGATACATCTTCTAAGTCTGGGGTGTCAAACACTCAGCCTGGTGGTCTCAAGCAGCCTAAAAAAACTCCTGAACCAGATTAAAATGTAACTGGGAACTGTTTCACAAAGTAAAAATAGATTTAAACACAGCTAATATTAATTTGTGGTTTTCTAAGTTAATCTTTGGGAGCAGGATCCATATGTATTTGACTTTGACACTACTGTTCTAAGTTATTGATCTTGCTTTGTTAAAATGACAATTCTACCTACTCCAGACTGACACCCGTAAAAGTTGTAACTTTCCAAAGTTCTTAGAGCAAACTAGTGGCGTAACTGTGACTCAGGCATCTCCTCTTCCTTAGGCCACTTTAGACCAGTTATGGACATTAAGTAACTATGTAGTCTACAATGATAAACTTCCTCTGCCACCACTTCCCCCACCTGTAGCAACACCACTCAGAGATATATCTGCTCAGCCTAGTTTGAGATGGTGGGTTAATGCCCACTCCCACTGCCTTTTTGATTTAGTGGTGGGTCCCAACTCTTTTCCACTCCCAGCTTGGGATGGAGCTTCATGTACCATCACTGTGAAGGAGAGATGGGTATTCAGAGTTATGTCTGGATGCCTTCAGGGATGGTAGAGGAAAAGATACTGTGGGTAAATGAAGGTGATGAAACTTCCTCCCTTCTCACACAACTGCTATGCTCGGATAGAACATAACCTGAGAGCCAGATAATGAAGTAGTTAGCAAAAAATATAGTTAAAATAAGAAGCTATCTCCTTATATCCCTGTCACAACCGAATAACCCAGAAAAAGTCATTTATATTCATTGCTTCCACTGCCTCTTCTCACTTGTGTCTTAATATCTTACAATCTGATTTCAGCCCTCACCACTCCACTGAAACTCTTCAAAATGATCAAAGATCTCTTAATTGCTAAGTCCAATCAATGGCCTTTTCTTAGCACTCATCTTTCTTGGTCTCTGTGCTGCATTTGACTGTATTGATCACACCCTCCTCTTTTATTTCCTTTCTCAATTTCCCTGATCTTACTCTCTCCTGTTCTCTTTCTTCTTGTCTAACCACTCCTCCATCCCTTCATTTTTACATATTCTACCCTTTAACTACGGGTACCCCCCAAGGGTCATTATGGGGCTCTCATCTCTATTTTATTTTTTGGTGATCTCACCAGTTTCCAAGGATTCAATTGTTTTTTTATGGGTTCAATTTTTATCTCTTTTTAGTTGATTCTGTCTCTCTCCTAAGTTCCAGGCCCATATCACCAATTTTCAGATATCTTCAACTTGATGTTCATAAGCTTTTGAAACTAAACAGAACTCATTATCTTGCTCTTCTAGCTCTACTTCTTCTTCAGAGTTCCAAATTTCTGTTTAGGGGAAAACACTTCTAATCTCTCAGGTTCCCAACCTCAGAGTCATCTTCAACTTTCCCCTCTGCCTAATTTGCCATATCTAATTAGTTTTATAATCTACCCCCAAAGATTCCTTGTATCTTTCCCCTTCTCTACATTTGATCTTATTCCCACTAACATTATGACTTCACTCATCTAGACTCTTGCAATAAACTCTTAATTATACTTCTGCCTTCCAGATCCTCTCCAATTCATCTACTCTGCTTCTTCCTGAAGCATACTATGCAAGTCAATTTGTATAATGAAAAATAAATGATGCTGAGCATAGGGGAGCAGAGCTTTTCACAACTCTTTATTCTTTAGTCATCAAGCAATAATTACCACTCAACTTCCCCTAAAATTATAGGATCCTGGATTGAGAGCTGGAAGGAAACTTAGAGGTCATCTAGTTCATTTTAAAGATGAAGTACAGAGATTAAATGTTCTGCCCAAGATCACATAGGTAATAAGTGTCAGAGCCAGGAGGACACGAAGTTAAAATCTCTCACTCTAACTCTAGCATTCTTTCTGTAATACCACATGCTTGGTGTATACATTCTGTCCAGGGATGGTCATAGCGTGTCCATGTTTTCTCATCCTTAAACCATTCTCTAGTTTACAAAACATGCTGAGAACCTCCTCCAGATCTCACGATATTGTGTCCATCCCACCATGGGATGCTCCTTGGCTATTGCTCTCTCTTAATATGACTAACTGCCCTGACCCATCTTTATTTTTTCTGATGGTACATGTATCTTATGACATCCTTTCTTGTACTTTTATTTGTAATGTGTAGAAGCGTGCTTATGGCAACTATACACCTTCTCATTGCCCTTTGAGTAAACTCAACGTTAATTCCTCAGAAGCTATAATAATCTATGACTCACAACTTTATAGCATTCCTAATAGAATATTATTGCTAAAAATGATGGGCCTATGTTTCATAGAGAAGCTTGGGACCATCAAAAGCACTGGATAATTTTCAAATGTAACTTTGCTCAGTCTATTCCTCATGTTAAATTCTGGGCACAATTTGGTGTCCATATGCAATGTCTGTCCAAGCTTTGGACTCTTTGTATACAGCCACTACATATATGTGTTTAATGCATATATAATATATCTGTATGTTTATACTCACATTGATGGACTATAGTTTGGTGTCCATCCATCTATATAATATTGTCTGGATAGTGGGATTTCTTCTTCTCTAGGATATATGTGTATGTGGGCTATCTAAATATATAAATGTGGCTCATGGATAAAATGAATAGATATGCTTTATCTTATCAGAGACAGAAGGACTGTGCCAGCACTGTCAGTATTCTAGTTTGGGAGATGGCAGGATCACTGAGGCTAGGCCATCTCTTCTACAGTCTGCTAGAGGGATTAAAATTGGGTTAGAATTCTATTTACCATCCTTCAAATATTTCTAGGCTAAGGATAAGATAGAGGGTTAAAAAGAAAAACTGTTTCCCTGATCATTCAACCTCTTAGCCAGCTGAGTCATTTCTTATTCAAATGCTAGCTGCAACAAAATACCATCACAAAGAGTAATAGTGAGTAAATCCATTTATTCAAGCAAAGCAGCAAACAGAAATTGGAGAAGTTCTACAGATTAGGGTATGTCAAAGAATACACAAGAATAAGGGAGCTCTTCAGCTAAGAAGGAGCTAAGATCTTAACTCAAAAAAGAGAGACAGAAAATTTAACCAAGGAGAGGTCTACTCTGAGCAATTTCTTTGAATTCTAAACCCTGGAAGTCAAGGAACATGATAGAGCTCTCATATGTGTTCACAGCTTTGAGGGATAGAGTCTACCATTCAAGAGTGTCTCTCTCTATTTCTCTGTCTCTCTGTCTGTCTGCCTGTCTGCCTCTACCGGTGTCTCCAAAGTCTCTCTCCAAAGTTTCTGTAACAAAGTGAAGTAAATCATCAACCTGCATCATTTTCTCATCATTGTATACACCCTGCTGGAGTCTTGTCTCCCCCTGTATGGAGAATAATGCCCTGGGTTGTCCCTCAGCAGATTTGCCTCAGGCTTGGTCAGAAGCAGAACAACACTTCTATTTTTGTTTTTGTTTTTATTCCTGCATGGATAGTTAGGCCAAAATCTTTTGAGTGATTGAAGGTCTCACTTAGGAGGCTCTGCAAGGTTCTGGGGTTTGATGCAGTCAGAACATTATCATCCACAAACACGTGCATCTGGATGACATCACCAGAGGTACAGAGAATCCCTCTTTCATTGCACTCTACATTATTGTTCCTTACTATCTCAAACATCTTAACTATCTCTTGTCAAAAAAGTGATTTAATCTCTCAAAATACCTACTCAATGCAAAATAAAAGCAACTAATGATAGGCAGTCAGCCTGGAAATGAACCACTTTGAACTTTGCTAGCTTGTCACCTGTACTCAAAGCCTTCCCAGATTTGCCTAAACTGGCAAAATCTTCTCTAGAAGACTTTGCACCTTGACAAGGCATTGTAGCAGGGCTTTAGCAGAGGTTCTTCCCTCATTCATATGCTAATGGAATATCCTATCCATTATAATGGAATAAAGGTTTATTTCTCACATTCTTGAACCAAAATCTCAGGCTCCCTTTAGAAGAAATGAGAACGTAGGAGAATGTTGGCAAATTCAAGGACATTTAAGCAGGGCAACATGACATCTATTGCTAACTGATGTTTAAATCATTTATGAGGCATCATGTTTGTATAATCCAAAGGCAAACCAAAAGTTGCACTTTGGGACTGACTGATTTGTTTATTTATAAAAAGAATGAACTAGACATTTCAGAAAATCAGGAAAAAAATTATCTCAGCATGGTGGGAGTGGGTGATCTAAGATGAATAGATTCATGGGCTTTTGCCAGGAATTCAAAAAGTTTCATGGTAACTCAATGCAATGTTATCAAGGATACTAATTAATAATGCATCATATTTATATACCACTTGGTGTACATTTATCTCATTTAATACTCAGTTCTTTGAGGTGAATATAATAGCTATTATTATTTTCCCTTCCTTTTTTTTCACCTTGTTCTGTGCAAACTCCTAAGTCCTTCTGACTCTGAGCCACCCATCATGCAACATTGCCTCTCCTGTTCCTTTTGTAGATGAGGAAATTGAAGCTCAGAGATACTGTAATTTTTTTTTTTTTTTGGTGTAAGGGAGGGGTAGAGGGAGGTCTGAATCTGTAGAGAACTTCCCAATGTGGAAATTTCACCAATGCAGCAACTTCCCCAACTTCAAACAGTAAGTTTCAGAGGTAGGATTCAAATCCCTATCTCTTATAACTCCAGATCCAGCACTCTTTTCACTACCCTGCATTGCCTTTTGATGTTCATTCATTCATAGCATCAGGGATGGTAGGGACCTAAGTTTTTCTATATTTAAAACAAATGTTCCTGGGTAGAAGGCACTTAATAAATGTTTATTGAATTGAATTGAAAAATATGTTCTAGAGGATGAAAGAAGAAACAAAAATTTTGAAATCTCTTTAGACAGACTGACCTCATCAATCAAGGCAAAACCTGGGGAAACATAGAAGACAGGTACTCCACCCTCTGAGCTAGCACATTTAAAAGCTCTTAGATCCGAAAAATGAACCACAAACAATTGACATTCTATGGAGAGCTTTGTAGCCTGAAGAAGAACCTGAAGACAAGGATGGTCTACCTGAATGGCCTGCCAGATGTTCTATGGAAACAACTTAAATCGAGTTCAGGTTCAGATTTATGTAGTTCAACTTGTAGTGCTGGAGACAATCTGCAGTCTTTCCATTTGAATGCAGATAGGTTTTTCAGGTTGGTAATCTCTTTGATCTAGAAAGGTTCAGCCTGCTTCCTCAGGAAAATCAAGAAACTTGAAGACTAGGAATAAAATTTAAGAATAACATGACTTTCATGAGTTCATTTCTAATTTTCAGTACTTTGCAATGTGCATTCATGCAAGTTATGAACTTGCATTTATATGTCCAAGATTCTCAAATACCTTGCAAACTTCTCCATTAAAAAAAAAAGACTGATTTTATGGAGGAATGGTTGTGTTCGTGGTTATTTAATTGGGGAAATAATTTTTGGGAAAATCTTAATTTTTAAATTAAACATACTTGTACAGAATTTTGTTAACTAAAATATGGGGTACTCTGAGTTTTGCAAAGACGTATCGATGTGGCCACATTACATATATAACTTTTTGTTGATCTTAATTATGCCCAGCCATTTATAACTAAAATAGTCCTCCACTCATTCAAACCAATTTAGCATTTTATGAAGGGGCATTATTTGGTGAAGTTTCTAAAGAACCCAAAAATATAGACAGTGAAAAAACAAAATTATTGATTTAAGTTGAAAGAGCATGTAGTTTAAAAAACTAAAGCTTAAACATTGTTATTGCTTAGTTGTTATAGACTGTTTTGGGATTTTCTTGGCAAAGATATTAGAGTGGTTTGCCATTTCATTTTTACAGATGAAGAAATTGAGGTAAACAGGGTTGAGTGACTTGCTCAGATTCACACTGCTTTAAGTGTCTGAGGCTAGATTTGAACACAGGAGGATGAGTCTTCTTGACTTCAGGCCTGACACTTGATCCACTGTGCCACATAATTGCACAAAATTTAAATAAATTGCCCTAGTTCTTTTATCCCAGCCTCCATCCCTTACTCCAAGTGAATGTTTATTATTTGTTTCAAATTTTTCATTCTTTAAAGGGATTTTGCTTTTATCCTCTCATGGGAGATTGGGAAAGAATTATGAATCCTGTTATATAGATAGGAAATAAGCCCAGAGAAATGACTTGCCCAAAGTCTCCATCAACTGGTTAATGACAGAGTTGGGGCCAGAACCCTTGCCTCTTGACTCCCACAAACCTTGTTTACTGTGCTTTTTAACTTCCTTTTATGCAAGAGTGGAAACTGAAACCAGGAGGTGTACAGATGGGACAGCCTCATTAGATGATGCCAGGATCGTTGTTTTGGGCAGATTGACTTCTGTACACTGTACTGCCATGTTAAGAAGCTTAAATGTATTCATATTGGAGCTCATGTTAGGCTTCAGGCTAACCATGTTATGTTAGGGAATTTGGATGATACTTGATAACATGATAGAATGGTCATTCACTTACTCCCATTAGACAGTGTTGATTGGATTAAAAAGTGATATGCATTGACTATATATAGTGACCATATAGTGACTATTCATGAATTACTGTTATTATCATTATTATTTGAGGGGCAACTTAGTATAGTGCAGAGGAGTACTATCTGAACCACACTGAAATGTAATTGGGGAATATTTAGCAAAATCAATATGAATGCAATAAAACATAGATAATGTTAATATATGGTTCTCTAAGTTAACAGGCATCCTGCAGGGATCCTTATCTATGGGTTAGTGGCCCCCATTTCTATTTTAGTTTGACACAGGTAAAGAGGCAACTCAAAAGACAGGAAGATGTGGGTTCAAGTATCACCTCTGCCACATACCAGTCAAGTGACCCTGGGCAAGTCATTTAACCCCTCCCCCATGCTCTAGGCAACTCTAGAGGACAATCTCCAGTTGTCCTGATTTATATTTCTCCACTGGACCCAGATGGCTCTGGAGGAGAAAGTAAAGCTGGTCACTTTGCACATCCCTCTCTCACTTAAATTGAATTCACTTGCATGTCATGGCATCACCCTCCCAATGTCATGGTCCTCTTTGAGAGCAAAGGACATGCAACAACCATGCTAAGAGAGTTTCAGAGAAGGCACTGACCTGCTTTAATAGAGGGAGTTTCCTCAATCCCATACACTAATGAAAATCACAGATTCAGGACTTCTTCCTATTGTTAATTAAATTAGGCAGCATCTTTCAGGGGAAAGAGCCAGGAGCTTTTTAGAAACCTAATAGCACCTACCTCAAAGAGTTATTGTGAGGATCAAATGAGATCATTTATGTAAAGTATCTTGCAAACCTTTAAGCACATGTATGAATGTTACCTATAGGAAAAGTGAATTCTCCTTAAGCAAAATTTATCATCAATTGTAGAAAATGGAAAGCTGGAAAGCAAGATGAGACAGAGCAATTCTGCTGCCAGTGAAACCAAAGGCTATCTGTAGAGACATAATTTTTTTCCTTCCTTTCTATATATTTTTTTTTAAAATAATGCAACTCTGATTTACCCAGAAGGGTACAGACAAGCCATTCTTAGGAAACATATGCACTGCTCGGCATCTCCCCAAACATGTAACAGAGAATAGCAATTTGGTTTGTGCAATTGAAGTATATCTATGTCCAACAATGGAGGGGAACCATGGGAAAATGCCCAGATGAATCCACACTTGCGAAAGGATTCCTAAAGCTCTGCACAATGAAAATACTTCCATACTATAAACCTGGCTGTAGAATTTATATATCCAGGTGACCCGCTCTGCAGTCAGCAATATCACTCTCAGCACTTACAGAACCATGGCCAGCTACTCCAATAAGCCACCCTCTAATTTTAGTCAATGCCTTTAAGTGTATGAGACTGTAGGGTTAACAAGTGTGCTTCTGGCTATGAAACAAACTCCTCATTGACAGAAGCCTTGTGCCAAATGTTCCTTTTGACCAGATTAATTCAGCTGTCACCCCACAGGAACAAAAACATAAGTTGTTCTCAAGGGAACTTAATTATAATTCACGTACTTTTCCTGCCAAATTTCACAAACCTTTAGCAAAGTATTATTTTAGGAAGTTAAGCATATCGAAATATTTCTTCTGTCCTTTAGAGACAAAACCTTTGTAAACACTGACATTATAAGAAATGAAACTGCTTTTGTTTTTTGCCAGTTTTGGACAACGGACAGCAGTACTGGTTACTTTCCAATTTTCTAGCTGAGCTATTCCAGCAAAGAAAGACGGCTTTGATCAAGATGTTAGAAAACAAAGCAGCTTCTGGGCTCTGCATAGTGTTTGCATCTTACTATGACCTGTGGAATTATTAGTGTTATATCCATTGCTGTTTAGGATAACACAGAAGCCTGGCCAGTGTTTTCTGAGATAAAAACTGAGTAAAACAACTTATTTGTATTCATGGTAAAGCTGACATTACAATATCGAATAGGTCCATGTCATCTTTATATAAAGGTTCTGGTCTGTTCTTGGTTTGCTTTAAATGCTTTGCCAGCTTAAAGTGTTATAATAGCAACACCAGGTTTGAGTTCCTTTAATAAAAATGTTTGTATTCTCCATAGCCACTTTCAAGGCTCTCCTGCCAGGAAGGCTAGTCATTTGGCTAGCTTACTCCACCTGGCATCCTCTCCAATGTGAATATTTTCTTGATAGTCCTGGTGAGTAGTTGCTAAACTGCCATCTTGGTGGTACTCAGTATAGACAATCAGTTTCTTGACCTGATTCACTCCTATTGAAACCCAGAGCACAGTTAGCACACAGCCAAGATGGATGATAAGAATAATGAAAATGTCTATTTTAAAATGGAGTAGTAAAGTGGCACAGTGGATAGAGCGTGGGCTGAAGTCAGATAAGAGTCATCTTCCTGAGTTCAAATCTGGCCTCAGACACTTACTAGCAGTATGACCCTGGGTAAGTCACTTGAGCCTATTTGCCTCAGTGTCCTCATCTGTATAATGAGCTGGAGAGGGAAATGGCAAATCAGTCCAATATCTTTGCCAAGAAAACCCTAAATGTGGTCATGAAGAGTTGGACAGCAACAACTATTTCAAAATGATTGAGACATTTTCTTTAAAGAAAAAGAGTACATGCCAAATTCTCTGTCAATAGACAGACTGAATTTTCACATTCATGATCATCATCAAAAACCATTCCATAAGCATCTAATTGTATGACATTTTGTCAGGAGTTCAATATCTAGGAAACCTTCCCCACCCTTCATAGCCCATAGTGAATGCTCCTTCCTTATGACTCCTGTAGCAATCAGAAGCTATTTTTTTCTTCAAAAAGAATATTTAACTTTTCTGAAGCTAATTTGGGGATAATGATATCAATATTTACAAATAATGCTTTGAGGCTTACAAGGTACTATATATAAAATATCTCATTTGATCCTAAAAATAATCTTGTGAGATATATATTATTTCCTGAATTTTACAGATGAGGAAATTCAAAGTCAGAGATTGATTTGCCTAGAATCATATAACTGATGTGTCCTGTATCAGATTCAAACATGAGTCTCTCCTGATTCCATGTCTACTATTTTTTCCTTAGTACTTCCTCTTAATGAAATCCTATATCTCAACTTTTGGCAAATCACATTCCAAATTCTGGTATTATACAGTAATTATATGAAGATTCTATATGGGAAGGGCTACTTAAGCTGGGGATTTATATAGGAAAAAACTCATGAAATTTGAGTAGGTGAGATTTTTCTTGGATAAATGACTTTTCTTGTTTGTTTTTAAAATAACTTTTTTTGTCATTGTAGTTTTGAGCTTGCCAATAATGCGTATAGGTGAGTGGAATCTGGGGTTCTCCACTGTTGGCATTCCTCAGACAAATGCAAGCTTTTCTTAAGGAAACTCAAGATACAGTTTTCTCATGTAGTTGCTTCATGGGGAAGTAGAGATGAAGCAAGAAGCCACAAAGGCAAATATAACAAACTAAAGCAATATTTATATTATAGTATTGTTCTTTTGCAATTGACAGGATGTTGCTATCTGAGATTTCTTGTTACATGCTTCCTTTCATTAGCTAAGCTTACAGGTGCAGTGAAGAAAAAGAGATTTAGATTTGACTCTGTCTGATCTCTTGTCTGTAAGAGAAACAATAATATACCTTGCAGAAGTCGAGATTGAGTTCATGAGCCTGAGATATTACAATATTATCTTTAAATGGCCTATGTTAACTTGGATGCTCTTGAAAATAATAATGAACTACTCAAAACTTTTTCCAAAACCCTAGTGTACCTCTGATTATCCCACAGAGCATCACTCAATCTCAAAAAGTACAATAAGTTGATCAAGTGTCTACACTACATCTAGACCCAATATGGATCACCAGGCTGCTTAAGATGAGGAAAACTGGATCAGGTCAGAAACAGAGCACACCAAAGCCTTCATGATGATCAACAGTGGGACTGGGCCCATGAGTGATCCCTGCACTTCCAAACAGGGTGATATAGGGAGATTTAGTCTAAAAAAATCAACAAACAAATCAATAAAATTAAATATTTCATTTACATATTTTAATCTATTTCAGCTACCCATAAATATTGGTATGATGTCTCATTATTGTCATTGCCCTTAACATATGTTTTTATTGTTTCTATGAACTGATCTTTGACCTATTTTGTTGTTTAGAATTTTTTTCAGTCAATCAGTCAACAAGTTCTATTAAATGTTTACTCTTTTCCACACATTGTGCTAAGCACTGAGGATATAAAGGAAAAGCATTATCAGTCCTAGCCTTCAAGGAGCTTACATTTAAATGGGGAAGACATTATATACATAAATAGGGACATGTAAAATGCGCACAGAGTAGATGAAAGATAACCTTAGGAGGGAAGGCAATAACAGGCAGAAGTGGGTACAAGCCTCCTGCAGAAGGTAACATTTGAGCCAAGTCTTTCAAGACAGGGATTCTAAGAGGTAGGGTAAGGAGGGCATGGGAGAAAGCCAATGTAAAGGCAGAGTACCATGTATAAGAAACAGTAAGTAGGCTAATATGTCTGGACCAAATATTGTATGTAGGAAATAAAGTATAAGAAGACTGAAAAGACAAAGGGGGTCAAGCTGTGAATGCTTAAAATGCCAAACAGATTTAAATTTGCATATTTTATTCCTGTCTCCTTTACTGATTATACCTTTTTTTGTTTGTTTTTATGAACTATAAGGAATATGTTTGAGATCTCTACCTTTCTGCATTTGTTTGAATTCATTGTGCTTCTATCACGTGGTCAATTTTTGCCTAAGATCCATGGAACCCTAAGAAATAGAATTATTTCTGAGATTACTATCAGAAGTGTATACTATAGTTTTTCTAATTTTTTATCTGTAATTTCCTCTGATCTTCCTTTTTTCCTTCTATTTTCTTTCAAGGCCCAACTCCTATTTAGGTCAATCAATTTCTAAAGGGCATCACTGATAAAATTGCTCCTAGCCCTCAAGGCACACACAGACCCCCCCTTCCCCCCCATCTAGAAGACCTAATTTCTGTTTAGAGTATAAATAGAATGCAGTCTGAGAGAGCCCTTACTCTGGGGAAAGGAACCCCTGCCCTTGATCTTCTCCTTTTGAGTTTAGGGTGACCCAGCTCATGAAGGAGAAAACTAGGCAGAGTGGTCCAGATGGAGATGGTTTCCCCTGCCCAGATTGCTGGAGATGGCTGAGTCTCATGATCAGGCCACGTTCTCATCAGGAGGAGCTGAAGATTTTTAGCCCACCTTTTCATTAAATGTCCACCAATCAAGATTGATTTTCAGTTATCAGGGGAGTCCCCTTTCAGAAGGGATTTAAGGCATTTCAGGGTCTCTTTTGGTATCTTTGCTTAAAAAGAGAAATCACTGACCATCAATTTATTGATTGCTGACTAGCTTAATTAATAAATTGCTTCCTTATTATCCAGAAATTCTACTCTTAGGGGTTTTATTCATCTCACTTCTAATTTATTTTTCTACTGAATTTGTTAAATTCTGGGAAAGGCATGTTAAGGTCATGTAAATTAGTGTCTTGGTGTCTAGGTCTTCTTTCATTCCAGTTAGCTTTTCCTTTAAGAACTTGGTTTTATGACATTTGGTATCATAAAGTGAGCAACTTCAATTTCAAAGGGTCTATGATCACATCAATGTGAATATTCCCTACTAATGTAGATTGTAATCCAAATGCATTCTCACATTCCAAGTGACTCTCCTTCATGTCCTCTTAAATATCCTCTGCAAAGGAGATAACAATGTACAGATACCAATGGAGTACTTGAGCAGTGAGGCGTGATATACTGGACTTGAAGTCAGAAAGAAAGACAGTAGTTGTGTGACATGAGCAAGTCATTTAGCCTCTCTAACCTTCATACAATTGTCTAAGACTTATGTAGCCAATCAGCCAGTCAGACCCTTGCCTGCTGTCAGATAAGGGGCTAAGCACTGTGGATACAAAGAAATGTAGAAATCTCTATCCTCAAGAAGCTCACAATCTAATGAGGAGAAAATGTAGAAATAACAATGTACAAACAAACTACATACCAGATAAATAAGAAATAGTTAACAGAGAAAGGGCACTAGATTTAAAAGGGATAGGGAAAAGCTTCTTCTGGAGCTGAGGAAATTGGGAAAATTGTGTGAACCAAACTGACTCCATCTTGTGACTCAGCTCTGGATCTGGCTCAGTTCCCCTTCTATCCACTTATGGGTCTAGTCTAATTTCTGTCCTGGGAGAAAACTTTATTGAATTATGGGAATTGTAAGAAAAATATTGCTTTGTTTGAACCTAGCAGAAGTAGATATTTTTCAGCAACTCCCTTGTTCTCTCTATAATCCAGCGAATGGTGGCAATTTGGCCTCTAGTTCTTTTCCCTCTTTGGAAACCAGCCTGCTCTTCTGGTGATTCATGGTTCACATATTCCTGAAGTCTACCTTGCAGAATCTTAAGCATAACCTTGTTGGTATGTGAAATGAGTGCAATTATTTGGTAACTTGAATATTCCTTGGCATTTCCCTTCTTTAGGGCTGGGATATAAACTGATCTGTTTCAATCCAGTGGCCACTATTGAGTTTTCCAAATTTGCTGGTATATTAAGTGCTGCACTTTAGCAGCATCATCTTTTAGGATTTTAAGTAGCTCTGCTGGAATTCCATCATCTCCATTAGCCTTACTGTTAGCAATGCTTGCTAAGACCCCCTTGACTTCATTCTCCAGGATGTCTGGCTCTAGAGTATTTTGATTGTCTGTGATGTTTAGATCTTTCTTGTATTGGTGTGTTAGGTCCCTACCATTTTTGTCTTTTGTCATATCCATTTTTTATGGAACTTTCCCTTGCTATCTCTAATTTTCTTGAAAAGATCTCTTACCTGTGTCATTCTATTGTTTTCTTCATTTTCTTTTCACTGATCATTTAAGAAAATCTTATGTCTCCTTGCTATTCACTGGAATTTGTACATCTTTCCCTTTCTCCATTCCCTTTTGCTTTCCTTCTTTCCTCAGCTATTCATAAAACTTCATTAGAAAGCCTTGCTCTTTTTTTGATTCGGATTTTGTTGTAGTTGTTACCGCCTCCCATACAATATTGTGAACCTCTGTCCATAGTTCTTCAGGCATTCTATCTACCAGATCTAATCCCTTAAATCTATTATCATCTCACTTCATATTCATAAGGGATGTTATTTAGTTCATGCTCATGTGGTCTGATGGTTTTCCCTACTTTCTTCAATTTAAGTCTGAGTTATGCAGTAAGAAATTCATGATGTGAGCCACAGGCAGCTTCAAGTCTTGTTTTAAATCTTGACTCTAATATAGCTTCTCCATCTTTGGCTGCAAAATATATGAAAGTCTGATTTCAATATTGACCACCTGGTGGTGTCCATGTGTAGAGTCACCTCCTGGATTGTTGAAAAAGAGCATTGGCTATGACCAGTGAGTTCTCTTGACAAGACTCTATTAATTTCTGTTTTCCTCTGTTTTGTTTTCCAAGGCCAAACTTGCTTATTATTCAAATTGTCTTTTGATTTCCCACATTGGCATTCCAATCCCCTGTGACAAATGTGATGTCTTTTATGGTGTTACTCCTAGAAGATGTTGTAGGTCTTCATAGAACTGAGCAACTTTGGTCTCTTCAGCATCAATCCTTGGGGTATAGACTTGTGTTACTGTGATGTTGAATGGTTTGCCTTCTTGGATTAAGACAGATGTCATCCAGTACTTTTTGAGATTATACCCCACTACTTCTTTTCTTACCCCTTTATTGAATATGGGAGCTACTCCCTTTCTTCTAAGGGATTCATGCCCACAGTAATATATGTAGTGATCATCTAAATTAAATTCTCCCATTCCCATGTAAGTTCACTTAAGCTCACCCATGATGACTATGTTTATTCTTTTTATCTCCTATGTGACCATATCCAGTTTACCTTGGTTCATAGAACTTAGTTCTAAATTCCTATGCAATATTGATCTTTACAGAATCCAGCATCCATTCCAGAGGCATCTGCATCTGAGTTTCATTTCAGGTTTGGCCTACTTCATTTTTTTTGGAGCTACTTGTCATTGCCCTCTGCCCTTTCCTAGTCATGTGTTGAACACTTTCTGACCTAAAGGGCTCATCTTCTATTGTCATCTCTTTTATCATTTTAATACTGCCTATCGGTTTTTCCTGGCAAAGAAATTTGAACAGTACACCATTTCCTTCTCCAGTCAATCACCTTTTGTAAGAACTCTCCACCATCCATCTTGTGTAGCTCTGCATGGCATAGCTCATAGTTTCATTGAGCTATGCAAACCCTCCCACCATGACAAAGCTGTGATCCAAGGAGAGATGACCTACTCTAGAAGCTTCTAAGAAGTAGGGGAGAAGGAGTCAGATAGGTGGTGCAATGGATAGAGCACTGGCCCTGGAGTCAAGAGGACCTGAGTTCTAATCCAGCCTTCAGACTAGTTGTGTGACCCTGGGAAAGTCACTTAATCTCAATTGTCCAAGTAGAAAAATTACAGAGGAGTTACAGATCTATGGGGGTGAATAATTTCTTTGGGAACTCCTCCACACCAATGAAGTCACAGGTCTGAACTTCTCCAAAAATAATGTAATATTATGTGGAGTATAAAATTAAGTAGCACCAGAAAGAATTAGTAATATGAATGAGTGGGTAGATCAAGATTTTCCTGGGCAAGGGGAGGTTACATAAAAAAAGGGAGGAAAAAAAGGAAAAGAAGGGAAAATGGTGACACAAAATTTAGGTATAAACTCATAGAGGGACAGAAGGTAATGCAATTTTACAAGAGCATTAAGCAATAAGAAACAAAAATAGCTGAAGCATTAACATAAGCTTACAGGACAGATTTCTAAGTATTACAAAGAACCCCCTTTAATCCACCATCCCCCCAAACTCCTACCATTCACATGGTACATGGTAACACTTGCTTGGGTAATAACTACTCCCGTGAAATGAATTAAAGGATGCTACTCCTTATGTCAAGATTTCCCTTTAATTCTGGCTTCTGAATATTTCATATTCATTGGAGCCAGGAGAGAAGTAGCTGAGCAAACTGAATACAAATTGGCTCCTGAGAGGTAGTAAAAACATTTTATTTCCATTGAATACATAAATCCACCTTAATGCAACATCTGAAATGAAAGTGATTCTAACGCCAAAAGATTAAAATCTTCAGATTTGTGCCAACTGTCTGCAATGTGCAGAATTTGTTTCCCCACATGTACCAGGAGTTGTTTTAGGCATCTGTTCAGAAAGCACCAGCATGCTTGAAATGTAGCTCTTTTGTGAAGAAAAAGTCTGAAGCTCTATCATCTGTGTAATTAAAATGTACCACTGGTCCTGGGGATAAAGTACTGGTCTGAGAATTGGAATACTATATGACAGGTTTTTAGTTAATGAAATAATTCTACAGGGTTGCATAATATTTTCCTTTTATATATCTTTACACCAGAAAGTACATATATATGGTTTTATTGATCTCCTTATGTGCCTCCACAGCGTGGGAGAAAATCTCAGTATTCTGTCTATTTGGCACAAGTCTGGCAGAAGCAAATTTTAAAATTAAATTCTAAGCATAGCTATTTAAGGAGAAGACATAGGGGCAGAGTTTCCTTGTCATTGGAATGATCTCCAGTCTAAACTGTTACTATTTACAATTTTATAGTGTTCATTAAACAACGACAGAATTCCTCAGAAACATTAAATACGAGTATATATTTTTGGTTAGAGTTTTAGATTTTCTTAAATGGAACAACAGTAACTCAAAATGTTGGTTAAGACCATAGAATAATTTTCTTAAAACCAAGGGTAGGAGTGTACATCAGTCCAATGAAGATAAGTACCTATTTGGCTAAGAATTAGAAATTGAAGGGATCAGTTGAGGGATCAGCCCACCAGTTGAGGAACGACTAAACATGATGTAGTATGTGATTGTAACAGAATATTATTGTGCTATAAGAAGTGACAAGCAGGATAATTCTAGAAAAACCTGGAAAGACTTACATGAATTAGTGCAAAGTGAAGTGAACAGAACCAGGAGAGCAATGTACACAGTAACCGCAATGTTGGATGAAGAACTGTGAATGACTTAGTTATTCTCAGAAATACAATGATCCAAGATAATCCCAAAGGACTAAGGATGTAGCATATTCTCTGCCTCCAAAGAAAACAAATATTGTTTGAATAGACTGAAGTATGCTTGTTTTCATTTTCTTTCATTCTTTTTCTTTTGAGTCTTGTACAAAATGACTAATATGAAAATGTTTTACATGATCGTACATGTATTACTTATATCTGATTCCTTACCATCTCAGAGAAGGGGGAAGAGAACAAGGGAGGGATAGAATTTGGAACTCAAAACTTTAAAAAATGTTTTAAAATTGTTTTAATATATAATTGGAGGAAAATAAAATATAAAAAAGATAAATACCTTTCCTTTCCCCACTCTTGACTAGACTGAATGATTTTAGAGAGAATTCCAATATGGAGGATACTATCACTTATGCCACCCCACCACCCTAATCTCCTTTCTTCCTCCTCTCCCAAGATAAAATCTCTCCCTTATAATAGATAATTAAAGTCAAGCAAAACAACTTCACGCATTGGTCATTATGAAAATGTATGTTTCATTTTGTACCTGTAGTTCATTATCTTTCTGCCAAAAAATGAGAACTATTTGGCATCATCAGTGTTCTAAAGTCATGATTGATAATTGATAATTAATTACAAGAGCACTAAAATTTTTCAAAGTTGATTTCCTTCATGACCCCATTTTATAATATTGTAATGATTTTATAAATTGTTCTACCAGATCTTCTCACTTTGTTCCAAACGTACTCACACTAGTTTTTGCAGGTTTCTCTGAACCTGTCATTCCTTTTTTCATTTCTTAGGTGTGGGGACCTGACTTATGATTTTTGTGTTTAAGGAACTCAGGTGAGGAAGCTTCTGCCAGCAGTGCAAGCTCAAGCCTTCTCTTCAACTTACAAACTTACAGAGTTACCTAGAACACATGAGTAAAACACATGGCCCTCAGGCTGCATGCAGCACTAAACATTCTTAAGTGAAGTATGGACCAGATTAAAATGTGGTTCCTATTTGATGTTAATGTATTGCCATATTAATGTAAAAAAGGAAATACATAAATATGTTTATATATAAATGCAAATTTATATAAACATATATGAAATATATCAACAAGTTTCTATGTCAATATATGACCCAAAGGACTCCTTATAAATGGTTTAGTGACCCCCCATTTCCTTTTTTTAAAACTTTTTTATTTGATTAAATATTTACCAATTATATGCAAAAAATTTTGATATTTATTTTTTAAAATTTTGAGTTTGAAATTCTGTCCCTCTCTCTCTTTCCTAAACCCTTGAGAAGGGAAGCAATGTAATATTGATTGTACATGTGGAAGTGTCCTCATTTCTATTTGAGTTCAATGTCACCAGCCTAGAACATTGAGTTGCCCAGGGTCACATAGCCAGTATGTGGCGGAGATAGGACTTGAATCTATATCTTCCTGTTTTTTAGGTCAGTTCTCTTTCCACTATGCTATAATACCTTTCATTTCTTAAAATGCAATAATATTCCATCACAATTATATACCATAATTTTTTCATCCTTGCCCAGTTGGTTGGGCCCCACTTGTTTTCCAATTTATTAAAACAAAAAAATTTTATATGTATATTTTTGTGTATATGAGATCTTTTCTTCTTTCTTTGATCTCTTTAGACTATATGTCTAGTAGTGGTGCTGATGGGTTAAAGGTTATGCAAATTTAACAACTTTGGAGCAATAGTTGCAAATTGCTTATCAAGAATGGTTGAACCAGTTCACAGCTCCACCAATAGTATTTTAGTGTGTCTTCCAACCATCATCTTTTTCCATTTTCTTGTCATATTTGTCACTGATAGATATGAAGTGGAACCTCAGAGTTTTTTTTAAATTGCATTTCTCAAAAGAATTTTTACAACTAGTGTCTTTGATAAAGGACTCATTTCTAAAATACATAGAGAACTGAGTCAAATTTATAAGAATACAAGTCATTCCACAATTGATAAATGATTAAAGGATATGAATGTGCTGTTTTCAGAGGAAAAATTAAAACTATCTAGAGTCATATGAAAAAATGCTCTAAATCACTACTGATTAGAGAAAGACAAATCAAAACAACTTGGAGGTACCACATCACACCTATTAGAGAGACAAACATGACAAAACAGGAAAATGATAAATGTTGGAAAAGATATGGGAAAGCCGGAACACTAATGAATTGTTGGTGGAGCTGTGAGTTGACCAAGCATTCTGGTGAGTAATTTGGAATTATGCCCAAAGGGCTATAAAAATGTGTGTATCCTTTGACCCAGAAATAGGGTTTCTAGGACTGCATCCCCAAGAGATCATAAAAATGGGGAAAGGACTCACATGTACAAAAATATTGATAGCAGCTCTTTTTGTGGTGGTCAGGAACTGGAAATTGAGGGGATGCCCATCAACTGGGGAATGGTGGAACAAGTTGAGGTATATGAATGTAATGGAATGCTATTGTGCTATAAGAAATGATGAATAGGTGGACTTCAGGAAAACTTGGAAAGACTTACATGTACTGATGTTGAGTGAAGGGAGCAGAATCAGGAGAATTTTGTACACAGTAACAACAACGTTATGCAATGACTAACTTTGATAGACTTAGCTCTTCTCAGCAATGGAAGAATCTATGACAACTAAAGACTCATGATGGAAAATGCCATCCTCATCCAGAGAAAGAAATATGGAGTCTGAATACAGAACAAAGCAGACTATTTTCTTTTTTTGTTGTTGCTTTGTTTTTTTCTTTCTCATGCTTCCTCCTATTCATTCTAATTCTTCTATACAACATGATTAATGTGAAAATATGTTTACTAGGAATGTATATGTAGAACCTATATCAGATTGCATGCCATCTTGGGGAGGGAAGAGGGAAGGAAGGAAAAGAAAATTTAAAACTTATGGAAGTGAATGTTGAAAAATAAAAACAAATAAATTAAAAATTCAAATCTGAAAATTTAAAAATTGCATTTCTTGAGGGACAAGGCCAAGGAGGTGGACTAAAAGCAGAGACCTGCTTGAGTTCTTTCCCCAAACCCCTGCAAATACTTGTAAAAAATGGCTCTAAACAAATTCTAGAACTGCAGAACCCACAAAGGGACTGAGGGAGGCAAATTTCAAGCCCAGGACAGCTTGGAAGAGCAACATGAAGTGTCTGTTGCATTGGACTGGGAGTGGAGTGGAACACAGTCAGGCATGAGCACCACCAGCACAGATAGGGCTGGAACAAGCCTCAGGGGACTGAATTGTTGGCAGCTTGTGGCAGTTTCCAGGCCTCTCAAACCCACAAATACCAAAGACAGCATAGAAAGTCAGTGGGAAAATAATTTGCATTAAGTGATAGTTTCATACTTCAAAATATGAAGGGACCAATAAGGCAAAATTCTTTTCCAGATCTGATTCTTGCTATTAGAAAAGAACTAGTTGTTGGGAATGGTGGGAACCTTAAGGGAAAATGACCACTCCAGCTTAAAGTCTTTGATAGAGAGGGGCAGGAAAATGGAACACCAAAGAAATGCACCATCTAATTTTGGGAGATCAGATTTCCAGAAATTCAAAGGAAGGATAAGTAGAATCCTATGGATTAAAATTCCCAAAGAGAAGTCAACCCAGGAAGTCAGGCTACTTTCAAGAATGAACTTATCAAGGCACAAAGAAAAACAATTCTGATGAGAAGGAAAAAGGACAGTTATTTAAAGAAAGTGATATGGACAGAATACCAGGAGGAAAGCTTTTATCCATTTAGTGACCAAGAACAAGTCACCTAACATCAGTTCTACATTTCATTAACTTAGGATGACACCAGATAAATGAGGAGAGCTTGTATGTGTATTAGTCAAAATGAACTGTTGTCTAGGGTTGAAGCTTATGCAGGCTCAATACTCATACCTCAACAGTGGAGAACCCTCCCCATGAACTTCTCAGCAAAATCTTTATGTTGTGTCATTTCTAGTGTTGTTCACACTTTTTGCTACTTTGGAAGATGTCTAAGGGAAAATACAGTTAGCCTTAGAGACTACTGTAAAAAACAAAACTGCAGTCAGAGAGTTTAGACTGCTGGAAAAGATTAATTAAGATTTACACTTGAAAACAGCTCTCGCAATTTTCTGTAATCTGATGCTAAATTCTCCATTTTATTAAGCAGGGACATAGTCCTACTTCAGACTTTCAGCAGGAGATAAGCGTTTGGGGGGAGGGAATAAAGAAAAAAACCCCTAAGATATTTTCTCTCTGTCATTTCAGCCCTAGCCAGCTTGGAGTTACAGAGATAATGCTGGACAAGAAAAGAAAGGCAAAGTTTTTCCTAATCTGTAAAAACTGATGCCATTATAAACTAATTAGAGATACAATTTGCAGTCAAAATATAAATTTACAGATTACAGTTTGAAGATTTTCTTAAGTAATAAGATAGGAGAATATGAGGTAGCCACCATAAATCTTTAGAATTGGTAGTTAGAAATAGTGGGTTCTGTTATCTGAGGTGCTGACAGCTAATCATCCCTGGGAAAACTGAGATTTTGAATGACACCATTTGTGATTGTAAATTTGGATTGGATTTGAGTTTGTCCTAAAACTAAATTAAAATGCTGTGCTATTTAAAGTGAAATATGGGCTTCTATTAAGCTAATTGTGATGTTTGACCCTTTATAAGTATCAGACCTTTTTGGAAAATAGACTTGCTTTTTGTCTTTAACAAGAAATGTTTAGGAACTTCATGAATAAGAATTAAAGATGTAAGTATTCTATTACTGATTTTTTGAATGTAATTGGTTTATCATGCTAAATTGATAGAGGGATTAAGTGATTTTCTATGTAAGATGATTTGTACATGTATTCAAATGAATTGGTGTTATTTGACTTGAAAAATTTTTGTAGTATGTTTTTAAAATCTATAATTTTGTTTGCTGTTACCATTCTAATTTTTCTCGTATTGTGACTTTGGGGAAATAATTGCCTAAGAAATGCTGTTAATTTGAAAAATTATATACAGAGAGTGATGCAAATGTATCATTAGAAAATTAGCTCCTCTTTTGAATGAGACATATTTCAGGTTAACAATGCTGTCAAGAATTTAATTGGGAATATTTTTCATAAAATGAATAATAATAATCACTTAGAGTTTGAGAGAATACCGTAGGCTTTATAAATATCTGAGAAGGTCTTTGGAGATTTGCCAGATTTTCAATTCCCTGGATCTTTAGCCTTAGCAAGGCCATAAATTTTACTAACTCTGTGACAGAAGTTGCTGAAAGAATGTTTTGAAGTTCTAAAATAATGTAGTGGTTTAATGAAAAACTGGAATCTCTCATAACTTAAGCAGAAAGGCTTACGTGTTTATTTTATAGAGTGAACATTATGAAAGAGCACTTAGGGTAGTATATATTGAAGTTATATCTTTCAGACAACTTAGAATGAGCAGATCCCAGATTTAAAGATTTTATTTTGATGTAGAGGTTAATATGCAATGCTTTCAGATATGGATATCCATCATACTCAAAGCTCACATTGTCTAGTGTTCTGGATTTTGAATGAACTATTGTGCATAATCAAAAAAAGTGATCATTTTCTTAATTTCTAATAATTTAGTTCTACCGAATGATGAATTTAAAATAGAAAGAAGACTAAGATAAGGCTTGTGTGTGTTTATTGTTAATGGTTATTGCAACAATATAAGAAAAATAAATGGTAATAGAAAAATAGTAGTAGTAACTGTACCTAAACCGTGATAGTGATTTGACGTAAAAATCTCCCAGGACTGTAATTTAATATTATTCTGGGTTTTGATTTCAGGTTATGATTGTTTGAATTGTTATTGAGTCAATAATATGCCATGTAAGGGAATGCCAAGAGCTGCTGAAAGTCTGAGAACTGCTACAGGTAGATGTCTGTACCTGGGATTGTTGAGGAGACAACCTTGCATAGGCAAAGGTTTTTCTATTGAGCTATTTCCTTCTGAACAGGAAACTGTTCCACCTGGCTAATTTTGAACCTTCTTATTATACCATGTGAATAGTGTGGAACTTTACTATATATGATTGGTTGTTCCAAAAATAAAGCTACCTATGATGCTCACCTGGAATCAGAGTTAAGGAAGCTTATATTTATGTCAAGTCAGTTTGGACCCTTTAAAGGACAGTCTTGATTTTATTCCTTTCGTAGCAAATTCCTATAGGGGCAGTTGAGTTGTAAAAGTTTACACACACACACACACACACACACACACACACACACACACACACACAATCCTATTGTTGCAATACCAAACATCTCTGAGTTACTATGGTAGCATGCAAATATGAAAGATCTTACTTTTAAAATTTTCCCATTCTGAATTTGTGTTCATTAGTAGTTATATATTCATGTATAAGATTAGATCCTTAAAGTATCTCATTCTTTCTGGATGATACGAGGATAATATATCCTCAAAAGGGTTTAGAACAATTAGAATAAAAAGGTAATCTGGTAAAGATGTAAAAGTTTTAAATTTAAATGCAGTAGTAAACTTTGAGAAAAAGAAAAAAGATTTTATTATTTTCTAAGAACAAATATACATGCTGTTGAGTTGTTTTTCAATTGTATCTGACTCTTTGTGATCCCATTATGAATATACTAGGGTAGTTTGCTATTTCCTTTTCCAGGTCATTTTACAGATGAGAAATTGAGGCAAACGAGATTACACAGTAAGTGTCTGAAACCAGATTTGACCTCAGGAAGATGAGTCTTCCTGAGTCCAGGCCCAGCACTCTATCCGCTGCACCACCTAGCGGCCGAGAAAGAAAGATACATATCCATATATGTATATTCATATACATACATGTTAGCTTTACTTACTAACTGTGTAAACCCTGGACAAGTCACTTCATCCTGTTTACCTCAGTTTCTTCATCTGTAAAATGAGTTGGAAAAAGAAATGACAAATCACTCCAGTATCTTTGCTAAGAAAACCCCAGATTAGGTCATGAAGAATCAGACACAACTGAAAACAACTCGACAGTATGTGCATTAGTTCTTAGAAAACATGTAATATCAACTTTTTTTTCAAATGTTTCTATTAAGAACAATAACAAAAAGAAAAGTATAAGGTTAACTTCATAAGATTTGAACTAGTTTTCACCACATGAGCTAGTTATTTGAAAACTAAATTTAAGAGGAATACCCCTGCACAACTGCCTTGGGAATGAAGCCCATTCCAAGGGAAAACGTTTCTAAGTATCAGATAGTTACATGGGACAGCTAAGACTCAAGATGAAATAAGTTGATTAAAAATAGTTTAATCTGTAACCTGACTTATTTTACCAACTGAGTCTTTTTTAAACTAGATATGTTTCCTTAGAAGATATTTGAGACTATGACTCTGTTTAACTTAAATTTTATGATGTCAAAGGAAGCAGGGGGGGGTTATAATTTTTTTTAACTTTTTGTGATATTTATGGCCATGTGTGTTCTTTCAGTGTTTGGGAAATCTCCCTGTATTATGTACTGCTTTTTTTTTCCTGGTACAAGTCTAAGTCCTCTCACTTATAGTCACTGATGCTTACCCAATTTGATCTCCCTGATTCCAAGTTGACACCATTCTGGTTCCTATCACTCTTTAAAAGAATTCTATCATATTCTTGGTAAGATGAACAGTGAAGGAGATGCTTCCACTGACTTAGGTTGTCTTAAACCTTTACCTAGTCTCTGCTTTTGCCGTTGTGTTTCCACTAGTATAGGAATGTTGGGCTTAAAACCCAAGGGGGGTAAATTGTGGGAAAACTTTGTTGCATTGTTGGAACCCAGCATTGCATGGTTGAGAAACCAGACCTATTGCTTAGAGATCAGATTCATTTTATGTTTAACTCAAGATCTAGGTTTTGATGACCAGAAAGCCAGTCAGATTTGGAGACTGATGCCAGGAATGTGAGTTTTCTCCTGTCATACATTTCAAGCAACCTAAGTGTCTTATCTGGAAACTGTCTCTATAGGGGCCAGTCAGGTACTGTTTCCTTGCTCCTTTGTGTAACACTTACACAATGTATAACTTGCAAACACTGCAGGGTAGGATTGGGTGTGTGTGTGTGGAGTGGACTGCCCTTTTTGTGACTCTCCCCTTTGCTGACAGCACAATAAACTTCTTTTTAAATTATTTCAGTTTAAGAATTTTTGGGGAGCAGAGCCAAGATGGTGGAGTAGAAAGACACACTTACTCAGGGTCCTCCCCACAGCCCGTAAAATGCTCATAGAGAGGGACTCTCAACAAATTTTGGAGCAGCAGAAGTGGAGAACAACAGAATGGAGGAGATTTCCAGTCCACAGTGAACTGAAAGGCCCACGGAAACGTTGGTTGCACTGGACAGGGAGCCAAGTGGGGAGCCCAGCCCAGCCTTGGCCAAGCAGCAGCAAGCGTGATGAGACTCTGGGAGGAGGACACCTCAGAGGCGGAATCACCAGTCGCAGTGGCGGGTCCTCAGATCCCTCGGCCCACAGGCCCCAAAGGTCAGTGACAGGGTTTAATCAGCAGGCCAGAAAGGCGAGAAGGGTTTTCCCATAGCTCCAGCAGTAGGCAGCGGCCACAGAGCCAGCACAGCAGCCCATACGGAAGCTCCTTTGTTGGAACGTAAAAACCCCTGGGGGCACTGAAGAGCTGAGTCTTGCCTCCACCCTGGGTGAAAGCCCTGGCCTAGCTGGTCTTTGTCTCACACTGAATTGTGACCCTGCCCATCCAGCTTATCTGAAAATCAGCCCCCAGTGCTGACTTGGGAACTAGAGGCCAAGTGGCTGTGGAGAGGTATCTGCTAAGATTCTGGGCACAAAAATCCCTCTCTGCATCCAGACCAGTACACGCTTGATCGTGCCACTTTGGAGGAACTGAGATCTCACAGATTCCCAGAGTATACCCTACTCTTGACAAAGGACCCAAAAGTCAAGTAACTGGTTGGGAAAATGCCCCAAAAAGGGAAAAAAAGTAAGACCATAGAAGGCTCCTTTCTTGGTGAACAGATAATTCCTCCCTTCCTTTCTGATGAGGAAGAACAATGCTTACCATCAGGGAAAGACATAAAAGTCAAGGCTTCTGTATCCCAAACACCCAAAATAAATATTCAATGGGCTCAGGCCATGGAAGAGCTCAAAAAGGATTTTGAAAATCAAGTAAGAGAGGTGGAGGAAAAATTGGGAAGAGAAATGAGAGAGATGAAAGAAAAGCATGAAAAGCAGGTCAACACCTTGCTAAAGGAGACCCCAAAAAATGCTGAGGAAAATAACACCTTGAAAAATAGGCTAACTCAATTAATTGGCAAAAGAGGCTCAAAAAGCCAATGAGGAGAAGAATGCTTTAAAAAGCAGAATTAGCCAAATGGAAAAGGAGGTCCAAAAGTTCACTGAAGAAAATAGTTCTTTCAAAATTAGAATGGAACAGATGGAGGTTAATGACTTTATGAGAAACCAAGAAATCACAAAACCAAACCAAAAGAATGAAAAAATGGAAGATAATGTGAAATATCTCATTGGAAAAACAACTGACCTGGAAAATAGATTCAGGAGAGACAATTTAAAAATTATGGGACTACCTGAAAGCCATGATCAAAAAAAGAGCCTAGACATCATCTTTCACGATCTGGGTAGTTGGTGGGATTACACACACACACACACACACACACACACACACACACACACACACACACACGCACACGCACACACAGAGCACAGAGTGAGTTGAATAGGACGGGATCATATCTTTAAAAAATGAAATTAAGCAGTGAGAGAGAAATATATTGGGAGGAGAAAGGGAGAAATGGAATGGGGCAAATTATCCCTCATAAAAGAGGCAAGCAAAAGACTTTTCAGTGGAGGGAAAAAGAGGGGAGGTGAGAGAAAAACATGAAGCTTACTCCCATCACATTCGACTAAAGGAAGGAATAAAATGCACACTCATTTTGGTATGAAAATCTATCTTACAATACAGGAAGTGGGGAAGAAGGGGATAGGAGGGGTGGAGTGGATGATGGAGGGGAGGGCAGTGGGAGGAGGGAGCAATTTGAGGTCAATACTCTTGGGGAGGGACAGGATCCAAAGAGAGAACAGAAGCAATGAGGGGTAGGATAGGGTGGAGGGAAATATAGTTAGTCTTACACAACACGACTATTATGGAAGTCATTTGCAAAACTACACAGATATGGCCTATATTGAATTGCTTGCTTCCCAAAGGGAATGGGTGGGGAGGGAGGGATGAAGAGAAGTTGGAACTCAAAGTTTTAAAAACAACTGTCGAGTATTGTTCTTACTACTAGGAAATAAGAAGTACAGGTAATGGGGTATAGAAAGTTATCTGGCCCTACAGGACAAAAGAGAAGATGGGGACTAGGGAAGGGAGGGATGTTAGAAGAGAGGGCAGATTGGTGATAGGGGCAATTAGAATGCTTGGCGTTTTGGGGAGGGGGGAGAGGACAAATGGGGAGAAAATTTGGAACCCAAAATTTTGTGAAAATGAATGTTAAAAGTTAAATAAATAAATTTAAAAAAAACCCTACTACCAAAAAAAAAAAAAAAGAATTTTTTGTCAGGATCTCACAGTCATTAGTGGGGACCTTCTCCAGTCGTGCTGATCTATATCTTGCCACTGGACCCACATAGCTCTGGAGGAGAAAATGAGACTGGTGACTTTACACAGCCCTCCCTCTCTTATATCCAATTTATTTGCAAGTCATGGCATCAACTTCCTGATGTCATGGTCCTCTTTGAGAACAAAGGACAAACAATAACATTATTGACAATGTAACATATATATGCTATATATATAACATAATACATATTATACATAATATATAATGTGTATATATGTATATATGTAATATGCCAGGCATTGTACTAAGCACTTTGCAAGTATAAAACCATTTGATCCTCATAACAACCCTGGGAGGTAGGTGCTACTATTATCTCTGTTTTATAGATGAAGAAACTGAAGCAAACAGAGATTCAGTGACTTGCCCAGGGTTACACAGTTAGTGAAAGTCTGAGGCCAGACTTGAATTCAGGTCTTCCTGACTAAAGAACCAGTGTGCTATTCACTATTCTACCTATTTGTCCCTTATAAGAGGAACTAAAAAAAATTTTTTAAATTAAAAAAAAATTAAAAAAAAAATATCAGTTGTTTTTCCAGAAGCAGACTCTTAATGTGTCAGGAGACAGGATCCAGGAATTTTTCTTCCTTCCCTTCTTCAATTGAATTTATCATAAAAATTACTTTAAGCTTATATTTGATACTATTTTCCCTTGGTTCCATTTTTTTTTTTTAATGGAACAGGTAGTTTATTCCCACAGAAAAAGAGAGAGCACTAACAGTGGAAAAACCATAGCTCCAGTTAACATAATTAATGGGATTCTTTAACTTAGCTTAAAACTATGATACAATTGGTTGGAGGATAACATTGTAAACCTAATCAGAATTTTACCTTGGCACTAGGCATCATCTGATTGCTTCTGGAATTTGATTGTTGGTGAAATGGCAAATCTGGTCCTGTTCTCTTTTTGTTAGTGGGCAGCATCTTGGTTGTAGATGACCCCTGTTACATATACCCTTCCCTAGTTTAAATATCACTATCCTCATCAAGTTGTTGAGTGTCCATTTTACACATTTTGGCCATATTTCTAATCCAGGAAGATTCTCTGGGATTCTGAGGAGACTCAAACATTGTCTTTTCAAGTGCCTCCCAGTACCATGCATTAAACTCAAAGCAGTCCAGGAGGTACAGATCTCCACTTTGTTCTCTGTTTAGGGGAGACACATAAAACAATAAGCAGCTGCAGGGCAGTTAGCAAGACCCTGAGGTCTTTAGGTTAGGGCAGATAACTGTCAGATAACCGTGATAGGGATCTGCAGGCCACAGAGACAAGACAGGTGGTAAGGCCTCGTAGACCTTAGGCAGTGGTAAGACAGATGGTAAGACACAGTTAGTTCTTCCTTTTCACCAGAAAGAAGAGAAAAGGAGTTCTCCATTCATCCAAGCAGAACAAGCATTCAAACAGCCTCTCGGATGAAAGGGGGAAAACACAGGGGGAGGTTGTCCTTAGTAGTAGTAGGTCTTTGAGTGCTCAGCTATCCTAGATAGGTTCTGGGACAGCTTGGGCCAGGGGAAGAAGGAGATGGGGAGAATATAGCTGTTAAAGAGATGGACTTTTTCAGTAGTAAGTACTTTGGAACAAAGTAAACAATTAGGGACTAAACTGTACTAAATTGTATGTCATTGACTGTGCGTACAGGAGAAGTTCAGAGAAAGGAGAAGAATCAATGGGGTTGGACTTGGCCTAGGTCTTGAAGAGTAGTAGGTTTTAGCTCAGCAGGGAGAATGGAGAGGTCATTCCCAGAAAGGTTACAGAGCAAAGTCATCTATGATATTGTCTGTTGCTTCTCTTATGGCTTCTTTGTGATTGATTTCAAAGAATTAACTGTGTTAATTCTTTTATTAACATTTTATTAACATTTACTAATATTTATTAATTAGGGTAGATGTAAAGTTTAGATAAAACACGGTTGCTGTCTTCAAGGATAAGTAAGTCATGTAGTCAGGGCAAAGACTCATAAATGGATTAGCATCTGTAATGTTAGGAGACCTAGAGGAATGTTCCTAGTATATTGGATGAATGCCCTGTCAAGGATTCATCGAAAATCAGGAGCAAGGATGGAAAGATAAATATGAACTGGAGAACTGGAAAGAAATATGGAAAAATATTTATGGAATAATGCAAAGAAAATAAAAAACTGAGAACACACTATGACTTTATGAGAAAGAAAAGTAAGAATGAGTGGACCAAAGAAAAAATCTAACAATTTATAACATTTTATGCATGAAATTAGCTTATTTAAATATAAATACTTGAGTAAATTTTATTGGCTTTATTAAAATTCAATATTTTTATAATACATAAGCAAATAAACATACAGATAAAACAAGCAGGTTGGACTTCATGATATTTGTAGTTTCTCCCAATTCTTAAAATAGGTGGTTGTTGAATTGAAAATCAGTCTGCTTTGAAGTCCTCAAGTCATTCTACAGAACTTGTTCAAGGTGTCCCCCTATTGATCACATAGGGTATATTTCCCAGTTATGAATTTCAAGACCAAGGATTTGAGTCTTTATGGAGTACAACTTCACAACATGAGAGCGCCTTGTTTTGCAATGCCAGTTTATGGAGCATGTTATCATGACACAAGACAAATTAGTGCTCCAAAGGAAGCAGGGAGAATCTCTCAGTATTTGGGTTCCTTGGACTGGAAGCAAGATCTCTAGGTTATCAAAGACAAATTCTAGACCACTGTGGTGGTACGTGAAGCTTTTCCTATCTCACTATTCCTTACCTACCATTCTTTCCCCTTAAAATTACTTTGTATTTACTTTCTTGTAACTCAGAGCTCGGTGCAGTGAAGGAGTAGTTCTATGTTTGTTTTACTATGCCTTTAATGTAAATATTCCTTTATAAAAACTAATTTGATTGTTAAGGGGTTAAATTTAACTGGGGTACTGGGGCCTGCTAAAGTTGAAGGAATATAATCAATGGAAGCTTGAGACAAATGCAAACTAGACACCCCTGAATCCCCTTTATTGTAACAATAATAAAGTCAGTTATGTCCAAGTTCAGTCATGTCCAACTCTTCATGACCCCATTTGGGATTTTCTTGGCAAAGATACCAGAGTGGTTTGCCATTTCCTTCTCTAACTCATTTTACAGATGAGGAAATGAGGCAGACAGGGTTAAGTCACTTGCCTAGAGTTACATAACTAGTAAGTGTCTGAGGTCAGATTTGAACTCAGAAAGAGGAGTCTTTCTGACTCCAGGTCCAGCACTGTGTCCACTTGGCCACCTTGCTGCCATGAATCCTTTTTAAGTACCAGAGAACCTTTGGGGAAGTGTGAAATATAAAATAACTGGTTTTCAGGCAGCAATGGCCATAGAAGTCACTGTTACATGCATTAACATTGTATCCCCCACTGAAATATAAGTGCTTTGAAGGAAGGATACTTTTCTTCATTTTTCTTTCCTTTCCTTTTCTTTTTCTTTGTTTTTTTGTGTCCATCATCTGGTACAATACCCTAAACGTAGCAGATACTTAATAACCACTTATTGGATTAAATTGAATATATGGGAAAACTTTAATAAAAATTGTGAAGGATGAAAAGGAAAGAAGATAATTGTGACCTGAATTGATGGAGGGAAAACCTTTTACATCTGTGAAACCATGGATCCATGAATTAGTCGTTTCTTATGTGTCAGTTTTATTTCCCTGACTAGATTATAAGCTCTTTAAGGAGAGGGCTTATGTCTTAGATTTCGGTTACATCTCCCACCACAGCTGGCACAGTGATAGACTCAAAAGATGCTTTTTTGAGGATTAAGTGTTATAGGACCTGAACTAGAATCTCAGTTCTTTCATTTATTATCTGTGAGACCTTGGGCAAGTCACTTAACATTTCTGAATCTCAGTTTTAATTATCAGGAAGACAAGGAAAGGGGATAAACATTTATATAAGGCCTACTGTATGCCAAGCACTGTGTTAAGTACTTTTTACAAATGTTATCTCATTTGATCCTCACAACAACCCCGGGAAGTAAGTGTTAACCCCACTGTAGAGTTGATCATTGTAAAAAAAAAAAAAAAAAAGGGTTGAGTGACTTACCCAGGGTTACACAACTAGTAAATGTCTGAGGTGGGATTTAAAGTCAGGTCTTCTTGGACTTAGGGCCCAGTGCTCTATGCACTGTCACCTAGCTGATATAGTATATCTGTAGGGCTGGATCCAATCAAGTGCTTAATATCATAGAATTTTAGAATTGGAAGGTATCTCAGGAACCATCTAGTTCAACCCATACCCAAAAGGAATCCCCACTAAGCATACTTGATAAATGGTCATCCTGCTTCAGTTGAAGATCTGCAATGAAGTAAGACTCACCCAAGGGAGCCATTCAACTTTTAGACAGCTCTGATTGTTTGGAAATTACTTCCTTCCTCGTTGCTTCTTCCCTTTTTTCTTCCCTCCCTTCTTACTTTCTTCTCTCCCTCCTTTCTTCCTTTCCTTCCTTTTTCTCTTTCTTCCTTCCTCCTTCCCTCCTTTCTTTCCTTCCTCTCTATCCCTAGTTCCCCCTTCCTTAAAACCTTTCTAACATATATAGCTAAGCAGAACAAATTCATAAAATGACTATAACTGAAAATCTGTCTTATTCTTCAGACTGATGCCATTGCCCCATTTTACTTCATCGTCAGTCCTCTGGAACTATTGTCATTGCATTGATCAGAGTTCTTAAGTCTTTCAAAGTTGTTTTCACAATGTTCACAGAGTTGTTTTCACCATTGTATAAATTGTTCCCCATATCAATTTCAACTCTTCCCATCATCATTTCTTATGCCACAATAGTATTCCATTACATCCATATTCTATAATTTGTTTAGCTATTCTCCAATGGATAAGCATCCCCTTAATTTCCAGGTCATTGTCACCATAAAAAGAACTATGAACTTAGTAGTGGCATTGCTTGACCAAAAGACATGTGTAGTTTTGTAACTTTTAGGGCATGCATAGCTCCAAATTGCTTTCCAGAATAGCTGGACCAGGTCTACCAACAGTACATTAATGTATCTCTTTTCCCACAATCTGTCCCAATATTTGTCATTTTCCTCCTTTGGCAACCCTGCCAATCTGATGGGTTATACCTCAGAGTTGCTTTAACTTGCATTTCTTAAATTGTTAGTGATCTGGAGCATCTTTTCATATGGTTATTGATAACTTGCATTTCTGCTTCTGAATATTGCTTGTTTATATTCTTTGATCATTTATATACTAGAAACTACTAATTGTGTATTGAAAGCAGTAAGAGTTTCCACAACACCAAACAAAACCAGTTCTGAGTTTTTCCCCGAGACAAAGTTTAACAGCTTCTTCAGTGTTGATCAAAATACAAAAGAAAAAAAAAGTAAAGATCTTTTTTTTTCAGATGGCAAATCTGACCCTTGTAGTAATGAAGGATAATAAAGGACATTTCACACATATACAGATAGGGAGACTGTTGCAAAATGGAACCGAATACTTCTAGAATGGAATGACTCCCCAAGCTCTCATGCTCAATTTATTTTCTTTCAAAACCTAGACACCATAGAGAAATACCTGGTGTTCTTGACTGCTTTTGAAATATCTCCAGCCAAGCTTTGGGGTTAACATAGGCTATATTTACTGTGGAGAGGTTTCAAACAGAAGCACCACACACACTTTACCAAAATCAAAAGGCTGCTTTTTTTTGTTGTTCAAATACATGAGAAAACTCTTCTCAATATTTACAACCAGCCATAATTGTGTCCTTTCTAATAGTTATTCAAGTGTTATGGGGAACTAATCACACCCTGACCTGAACTGGAAGGGGGAAAAAGTCTAGTTATAAATGGTTTATTTTTTATTTTATTTTATTTTAAATTTATTTATTTAACTTTTAACATTCATTTTCACAAAATTTTGGGTTCCAAATTTTCTCCCCATTTGTCCCCTCCCCCCACCCCAAAACACCGAGCATTCTAATTGCCCCTATCACCAATCTGCCCTCTCTTCTATCATCCCTCCCTTCCTTTGTCCCCATCTTCTCTTTTGTCCTGTAGGGCCAGATAACTTTCTATACTCCATTACCTGTATTTCTTATTTCCTAGTAGCAAGAACAGTACTCAACAGTTGTTCCTAAAACTTTGAGTTCCAACTTCTCTTCATCCCTCCCTCCCCACCCATTCCCTTTGGGAAGCAAGCAATTCAATATAGGCCATATCTGTGTAGTTTTGCAAATGACTTCCATAATAGTCGTGTTGTATAAGACTAACTACATTTCCCTCCATCCTATCCTGCCCCACATTGCTTCTATTCTCTCTTTGGATCCTGTCCCTCCCCAAGTGTTGACTTCAAATTGCTCCCTCCTCCCATTGCCCTCCCTTCCATCATCCCCCCCCACCCTGCTTATCCCCTTCTCCCCCACTTTCCTGTATTGTAAGATAGGTTTTCATACCAAAATGAGTGTGCATTTTATTCCTTCCTTTAGTCGAATGTGATGGGAGTAAGCTTCATGTTTTTCTCTCACCTCCCCTCTTTTTCCCTCCACTAAAAAGTCTTTTGCTTGCCTCTTTTATGAGGGATAATTTGCCCCATTCCATTTCTCTCTTTCTCCTCCCAATATATTTCTCTCTCACTGCTTAATTTCATTTTTTAAAGATATGATCCCATCCTATTCAACTCACTCTGTGCTCTGTGTGTGTGTGTGTGTGTGTATGTGTGTGTGTGTGTGTGTGTGTAATCCCACCAACTACCCAGATCATGAAAGATGATGTCTAGGCTCTTTTTTTGATCATGGCTTTCAGGTAGTCCCATAATTTTTAAATTGTCTCTCCTGAATCTATTTTCCAGGTCAGTTGTTTTTCCAATGAGATATTTCACATTATCTTCCATTTTTTCATTCTTTTGGTTTGGTTTTGTGATTTCTTGGTTTCTCATAAAGTCATTAGCCTCCATCTGTTCCATTCTAATTTTGAAAGAACTGTTTTCTTCAGTGAGGTTTTGGACCTCCTTTTCCATTTGGCTAATTTTGCTTTTTAAAACATTCTTTTCCTCATTGGCTTTTTGAGCCTCTTTTGCCAATTAATTGAGTTAGCCTATTTTTCAAGGTGTTATTTTCCTCAGCATTTTTTTGGGTCTCCTTTAGCAAGGTGTTGACCTGCTTTTCATGCTTTTCTTTCATCTCTCTCATTTCTCTTCCCAATTTTTCCTCCACCTCTCTTACTTGATTTTCAAAATCCTTTTTGAGCTCTTCCATGGCCTGAGCCCATTGAATATTCATTTTGGGTGTTTGGGATATAGAAGCCTTGACTTTTATGTCTTTCCCTGATGGTAAGCATTGTTCTTCCTCATCTGAAAGGAAGGAAGGAGATACCTGTTCACCAAGAAAGTAGCCTTCTATGGTCTTATTTTTTTTCCCTTTTCTGGACATTTTCCCAGCCAGTGATTTGACTTCTGAGATTCATTTCCACACCCACCACGCCTTCAGATCTGCCCAGCCAGGGCTTGGGGTCTGAGATTCAAATGCTGCTTCTCAGCTTCAGTGCTTTGGGTGGGGGCGGGGCTGCTCTTCAGTGTGAGATTAAGTTCAGGTGCTCAGGTGGGGGCAGGGCCGCCTCACAGGGCTCAGTTCCCTCAGGGGGTTTATGCAGAGACCTTCAACAATGGATCCAAGCTCCTGCCTGCTTTGGGAGCCCTTGTCTGCTGCTGCCTCTACTGCTGCCTCCCGAGGGGGCCTGGGTTATGGAGACACCCCGCTCCCCTCTCGGCAAGCTGAAAAGACCCTCTCATTTACCTTTGGCACCTGTGGGTGGAGGGACCTGCGTGGCCGCTGGAGATTCTGTCCCTGGAGCCTGCTTGGATCTGTTCCTCTTGGTGCCATGCAGCCAAGGTAGGGCTGGGCTCTGCTCTGGGTTTGGTGCACGATGGACCTTTCCTGTTGATTTTTCAGGTCTCTCTGGAACAGAAATCTCCCCCACTCCATTGTTCTGTGGCTTCTGCTGCTTCAGAATTTGTTGGGAGTTCTTCTTTACAGATATTTTATGGGCTGTGGGTTCGGAGCTAGCATATGTGTGTCTTTCTACTCTGCCATCTTGGCTCCTCCCCTATAAATGGTTTATGATTGAAGATCTAATGCTCTCAAAGTACAGCCTGCTCTGAACCACAACCTCAAAGCTTTTTTTCCTACAAATACAAGCACAAACTCTATGAAACACATAAATATCCAAAGATATAGCATTACATGGATCTCTATTTTAACCATGCAAAATTGATCTCTTGTTTGATTTTTATCATCATTTCTCAAGTTTCAGAAGAGAAACTGCAGACAAATTTACAATGGTCTGGTATTGAAGTTGTTACTGCAAAACCTACACTGAGCATATTTCTCTGTTCCGTGTGTTCAAATGTTTTACTTGTCTTTTTTTTATTTTTTTACTATTTAAAAAAATACACTGAGTTCAGGTTAAAAACCAACCATCCAAATGGATCTCAACACAGATCTCACAAGCCAGTAGGAGCAGTAGCATTCGGCTCTGCTGCTGCACATTTAACCCCCAGCAGCCCAAATGCTTAAAATCCCTTCCCAGTACTAAACGGTGAGTTGATTTTTTTACAATTAAAAAAAGCTGAGTAATATTGCATAGGAGTGCCAGAAACTGCCTCATTGGAAACAAAAACTATTTACATTAAATAAGAAACCCATTTTAAGGTCTGTATTTGCCATATTTATAGCATGGTGTGATACATACTCTGACAAGGGATAGGAAAAAACAGCTTCTGGCACTCAGTACCACAAAGTTTGCCACAAAAGTAAAGTGAAGGGCGAATAGGAAGAAATAAGAGAGAGAGAAGGAAAGAGGGAGGAGGAACTTTTGTTGATTCATTTCTGGTTTCAAAGGTGATTGGACAACCAGTCCAGTCCTTCATAGAGCCCATCCCAACTAGTGGCACAAGTGGCTTGGATGTACCAGTTCCTGTGAAAAAGAGAATGCAGTCCAAATTTATCTGTAATTTCAGCTGCATTCATGGCATTGGGAAGATCTATTTGTTAGCAAACACTAATAAAACGGCATTTCTAAGCTCATCCTCTGCCAACATTCTCATCAGTTCTTCTCGGGTCTCATTCACTCGTTCTCTGTCATTACTGTTAACCACAAAAATCAGTCCTTATGTGTTCTGGAAGTAATGACACCGCAGGGGTCAGATCTTGTCCTGGCCACCTACATTGTACACTGTGAAGCTAATGTTTTTGTATTTTACAGTTTCTACGTTGAAACTGTAGTGGAAATAGTAGCTATTATTTCACCAAGCTTCAGTTTGTACAAAACAGTTGTCTTTCTGCAGCATCCAGACCAGGATCTGCATTTCTTTTTTGCCAGAGTTCCTTGAAAACATTAGCAAATATATTCCCCATGGTCCAAGAGTGATGTGTTAATTGTTGGCAAAAGAAACCTCCTTGCTCCTGAGCCTCAGGCTTCCTGTCTCCTCACCCATGAGTGACTGCCACTCCTTTTTATCGGCTCTCTAGGCGTTGGTTTTGCTCCCACACTACTATGCTTCAGAGAGCACAGCTCTGATGAGCTGGCCACGTTGTTCAAATGCCAAATGTATGCTTGCCAAAAAGACTATTTTATGGAGAACTGTGCAGGCGATCACATGGTGGTCAGAAGAAGAGATACAAGGACACTCTCAAGGTCTTTCTCGAGAACTTTGCATCTGACTGTGCTACATGGGAGACACTGGCACAGAACCACTCCGCATGGTGTGCCCCCATAAGAAAAGGTGCTGTGCTTTTTGAGCAAAGCAGAATTAAGACAGCACAAAGGAAATGTAGGATATGCAAATTTAGGGTATCCACCCCAAATATCTGTGGCCAATCTGTGGTAGAGCATTCCAAGCTTGTATTGGTCTGATTAGCCACAGTCGGACCCACTGAAATTTCACTTTATTATGGTGATGTCATTTTGGTCCTCTGAGAATGAAGGACAACAACTAACCAACCAACCAACTGGAGTGGTTCGCCATTTGCTTCTCCAGCTCATTTTACAGATGAGGAACTAATGCAAACAGGGTTAAGTGACTCTCCCGGGGTCACACAGCTAGTAAGTATCTGAGGCTGCATTTGAACTCATGAAAATGAGTTCCTGATTTCAAGCTCAGTGTTCTATTTACTGTACCTCCAGCTTCTCTGACAGCCTCTGTAAAAAATGGTATGTAGCTACATATGGATATTAACCTATAATCTGTATTACTGGGAGTGGGGTGCAGCTGATATAGTAGTTAGCTTGGGCTCAGGAGTTCTGAGGTGTAATAGGCTAAGGTGATCAGATATGCACACTAAGTCTGATATCAATATAGCAAAGTCTGCGAGTGATGAACCACCAGGATGACTGAGGAAGGACAAACCAACCCAGATCAGAAAAATGGAGTATGTTAAAGCTTCTATGCTGATCAGTAATGGGATCTGCTGCATAAGTGGTACTACGGCTCTAGTCTAAGAAAGACAGAAATTCACATAAATCATTAGTATTCCCATATATCACAATCAAAACTTAGCAAGAAGAGATAGTAAAAGATACTCCATTTAAAATAACTCTAGACAGTATAAGATACTTGAGAGTATACCTGCCAGAACAAATCCAGGCACTATATAAACAAAATTATTTAAAAAAACCCTTTTTATACAAATAATGTCAGATTTATACAGAGAAATATTAATTGTTCATGGGTAGGCAGGGTCAGTATAATAAAAATTTCAATTTTGCCCATATTCAATATATTCAATGCCATCTGCGAAGGCAATCAAAATAGGATCTTTCGCTGTTTTTGTTTTCATATAATCAAGTGCCTCTGTTTGAGTCTTGCTATCATCAATCAAGAGTCTTTAGCAGGAATAAAGTACAGAAACAAGTTTCTTTAACTAGAAACAGTGTGTATATATTTGTATTGTTAATTATTTTAATGTGATTAAAGATCTTTCCCACACATTAGTGGGCCTGTCCATTAAAGGGAGTTTGATTAGGGATGATTTGTGGGAAGGCCCAAGCCTTTTGTTAATGAGGCACTGGTTCTCAAGGGTTGGGATACCCTCTGGCTCTAAAAAAGATATAAATACTCTTGAGTTGAGGTTTTACTTTGGGGCTTAGTTTTTGTAATAAGATTTGAGTGCCAGAGGAGGGCTCTCAAAGCTCCATGGCTTTGAGAACCCAGATATGCTTCCCTTTCTGATGAGGACTCTGGGAACCTGCTAAGGAGCACCCCAGCTTTAAGAACTCAGATGTCATGCTTCCCTCTCTATTAACTATGGTCATACAGCTGTACCTGTCTGTTGAATTAAGGTAGAGGAAACCATGCCTGTTGACTTTTAATTTCTCTGCATTTTCTTTGAAGTTCAGGGTGCTGACTTCTCTAAATTAGGTGAATGATATGTGTACTTAAAGTGATTGTTAACCCCTCAAAAGTTGCCTTTCCTTTTATGAATGCAGATCCAAGAATCTGTGATAGCAGGCCCCCTGTGTATGTTGGAGTGGTTACTGATACACACCATCCCATTTAAATTACCAAAAAAATTATTTTACTGAATTAAAAAAAAAATAAAATTCATTTGGAAGAACAAAAAGTCAAGAATACCAAAGGAAATAATGAATAAATGTAAAGGAAGGAGATTTAGCAGTAGTAGATCTTAAATTGTAGTATAAGGCAGTAATTATCAAAATCATCTGAGAGTACTGGCTAAAAAATAGAAAAGTAGATTAGTGGAATAGAGTAGATATACAATTTACAGCAGCAAATAAACACAATAACCTTGTATTTGACAAGTGTAAAAATTTAACATTTGGTTTTTAATATTTTTGAGTTCCAAATTCTCTTCCTCCCTCCCTTCCCTTCCCCCCTTATTGAAAAAGCAAACAATTTGATATAGGTTTTACATGTGAAGTCATGCAAAACATATTTCCATTTTAGTTATGGTTTTTTAAATCATTTTGATCATTTTAATCATTTAATCATTAATCATTTTTAATCATTTTAATAATCATTTAAAATCATTATTTAGATACATAAAGACAAAAACTCGAACATTTCCATGTACATAGAATAACATAAAAGAGTATTCACTATAAAATCATAGATTTGCATTTCACACTGTTTACTATTTTTTAAAATCTTTTTAAAATTTTAGACTTAAATACTTAAACATACAATAGGAAAAAAAATCACAAACTTTAATATAAAATAAGAAAAGAGAAAAAGCCTCACATGTAGAATGTAAGAGAGGATTCAAAATATGTAGCACCAAATTTCCATTTCAAGGAAGCATAGATAATAAATACTTTGTGTTGTGTTGAGTGTCCATCTTTTTTTTTACTTCCTTGTAAGTTTTCTTTTGTTCTCTTGGTTCTTTTTTCTCCTTTCCTCCCCCTACCATGGAAGGCTACAGTTAGTACATACCTATACACACACACACACTCACACATGCACATACAGACAAACATATACTTTCTCTAACAGATTCTACTCCTAATCTTGGTTTTTATATTTGTGTGTATCTCTTATTTCCTATCCCTCCTGACTACTCCTCTACTTTACTTCTAATCTATGGGCTTCACAGTGAACACGTTTAAACTTTTGAGAAAGAAAAGAAAGAAGAAAGGAAGCAACGAAGGAAGGAAGGAAACAATGAAAGAAGGAAGAAAAAAAGGAAGAAAGAAAGAAGATAAATCTAGCTAGTAAACTCCAAGTTAACAGGACAGCTTCTGGCCATCAAAATTTACCTTTCTTAGAAGAGCTGAAGGAGATGGAGAGGGAGAAGACAAACTGAGTTCCCCAGCTAGCTGAGTCCCCATTCAGGCAGCTCCACCTATTCACAGATTGTATTTGTCCTTTGTTTTCTTTCTTTTTTTTAAATTGAATTATTTTATTTGTTTTCAGTATTCAACAATCACTTCCATATATTTTAGATTTTTTTCCACTTCCTCCTCCTTATTCCTCCCTTCCTTCCCACCCCCTCCCTGAGATGGCATACAATCTTATATAGGTTCGACATGTACATTCCTATTAAAAGCATGTTGCATAGAAGAATTAAAACGAATGGGGGAAACCATAAAACAAAACAAAACATAACATAATACAAATAAAATGGTCTGTTTCTGGGGGGAGGAGCCAAGATGGTGGAGTAGAAAAACACACATATGCTAGCTCCGAACCCACAGCCCATAAAATATCTGTAAAGAAGAACTCCCAACAAATTCTGGAGCAGCAGAAGCCACAGAACAATGGAGTGGGGGAGATTTCTGTTCCAGAGAGGCCTGAAAACCTTACGTGAAAGGTCCCTCACACACCGGACCTGGCGCAGAGCCCAGCCCTACTTTGGCCATGCAGCACCGAGAGGAACGGGTCCAAGCAGGCTTCAGGGACAGAATCTCCAGCAGCCGCTCAGGTCCCTCCACCCACAGGCACTAAAGGGTGGTGAGAGAGTTGCCGAGAGGGGAGTGGGGTGTCCCCATAACTCAGGCCCCCTCAGGAGGCAGCAGTAGAGGCGGCAAGGGATAGGGGTTCCCAAAGTAGGCAGGAGCTTGGATCCATTGTTGAAGGTCTCTGCATAAACCCCCTGAGGGAACTGAGCCCTGTGAGGCGGCCCTGCCCCCACCTGAGCACCTGAACTTAATCTCACACTGAAGAGCAGCCCCGCCCCCACCCAAAGCACTGAGGCTGAGAAGCAGCATTTGAATCTCAGACCCCAAGCCCTGGCTGGGCAGATCTGGAGGCGTGGTGGGTGTGGAAAGGAATCTCAGAAGTCAAATCACTGGCTGGGAACATGCCCAGAAAAGGGAAAAAAAATAAGACCATAGAAGGCTACTTTCTTGGTGAACAGGTATCTCCTTCCTTCCTTTCAGATGAGGAAGAACAATGCTTACCATCAGGGAAAGACACAGAAGTCAAGGCTTCTGTATCCCACACATCCAAAATAAATATACCATGGAAGAGCTCAAAAAGGATTTTGAAAATCAAGTAAGAGAGGTGGAGGAAAAACTGGGAAGAGAAATGAGAGAGATGAAAGAAAAGCATGAAAAGCAGGTCAACACCTTGCTAAAGGAGACCCAAAAAAATGCTGAAGAAAATAACACCTTGAAAAACAGGCTAACGAAAAAAAAAGGAACGAATAAAATGGTTTGTTTCTGTCTGTGATCCAATTCCATACTTCTTTTTCTTTTTTTTTTTTTAACAAAGTTCTGAATGTTTGACAATTCATTAAATGTCATTCAGAATTATGCTTAACTTTGCTGGGTATGATATTTTTGTCCAGTACCCCAGTTCTTTTGCTCTTCAAAATACAATGTTCCAAGACCTGCAATCTTTTTATGTCATCACAGCTATGTCTTGTATGATTCTAATTGTGGCACCATCATATGTAAACGGCTTTTTCTTGTTGATTGTAATATTTTTTTCTTTGAGGTGGGAGTTTCAGTTTGACTATACTATACTATAATTTGACTATAATATTCATAATTTTCTTGGATCATTGTATTGCTGAGAATAGCTAAGTAATTCACAGTTGATCATCATACAATACTGCTGTTACTGTATATACTGTTCTTCTGGCTCTGCTTATTTCACTAGCTCATTTTCTGCCAGGCACTGTACAAAGTGTCAGAGATACAAATATTAATAATAATAGCTAGCATTTACATAGTCCTTTAAGGCTCATAAAGTGTTTTGCAAATATTTCCTCATTTTCTCCAACTCTGGGAGGTAAGTGCAATTATTATCTCCATCTTATAAGAGAGGAAACTGAGGCCAAGTGATTTGTCTAGGGTCACATACTATTATGTGTCTAAGGCAGAAAAATTTGAACAGACTTCCTCAGAAAGTTTACATTTGCATAGCAGAAGACAGACAACCCATGAAGGAGGAACTAGAATGGGATGATCTGTAGCCTAGCATGGACATGACCAGGAAATGATATGGACCATTGGTTCTGGGCAAGAAAAAGTGAAAGGTCACTTATTAGGGATCAGTACTGATGGGATGGAGTTCCAGTAGGAGAGTAAGAAAATGAGGATATTGGGCAGAATGACATTGAAAAGGCCAGTAAAGGTAGAAATAATGATATATCTCCCCTATAAACTTAAGGCAGAGTTTGCCACCCATAGGCACCATCAAAGGGAAGCATGGACACATGTAGGTTACACCTGTGGAGAAACATACACATAAAGGACAAATGTGCTCATAGCACAGGGCTGGTAATATCAGTGCAGGCCTCCAAGACTTTGGAGTGGGCAGTGTCTTTGCTGGTTGATCTCGTTGGGCTGCTCCTGTTTGCGTTGGTCTCAGTTGTCCTCCTGTGGCATGCAGACTCTGCCCAGCATAATTTCATTATCTTGTGCTTATGGTTGACAAGGCTCTCTGGGAACATGAGGGTCTATTCTGTCCATCCATCAGTCAAAAATTGTACAAAAAAACAAAAAATACTTTGCTTTAAAAGGTCTCAAGTACATTGCTAAGGCGGCTTTTTACTTCTGCATTTTTATAAGAAGTTGTACTTTGGAATCTGATGCTTCCATCTGCTTTCATCTCCTGGTCCAAACTGGAAATTCAACTGAGCTGCTACCACTTTCTCATAGGAGAATGTCTGAGTTCTGTCACAATTGCTCTTTTTCATTCATTTATTTTATTGCCTATAAAATTCTTACCACAGCACAGCTCCTTTTTTCAGGGGGTGGAGGGGGCAATGAGACAATTAGGATTAAGTGACTTGCCCAAGGTCACACAGCTAGTAAGTGCCAAGTATCTGAGGCCAAATTTGAACTCAGGTCCTGCTGATTCCAGGACTCATGATCTTTCCACTGCACCATCTAGCTGCCCCTAGTACAGCTCTTTTAAAAGGCAAGAGAGCTTTCAGACACGTAATTATGATACTAGAGGAAAATATCATAGAGGATTTTTCCCTAATAAGGTAAAATCCATCTGTTTTTCCAGCCTTGGCTAGAATGGGCAATTCCTACTCAGATTTCTTGACCCAGGTACCAATCACTTTGAAACAGAATTGTCCTTTCTAACTAGTTACTTTACACTTAATTCTGTGTTCTTACTTTGATTTTCTGGTCCCCAGGGGGCAAAGTCTTTGTCAAAGGGCTCTCTTACTTAGAATTAAGATTCCTTGGGGATTGCTGGTTAATTTCTGATTGTTCAACTGCACTTTATCTCTATCTATTTAGAGAATACTATTCCAGAAGACTGCCTAGAGTGGAGTAGGGCACCCTCAGTTTTTCAGTCCCCAAATGGGTTAGAGGAAGAAAAGACTTTGGAATAAAATTAATACCACAATGGACTGGCCCCATTTTTGTGTTTGCTGTAGATACACAGCTAGCAAGGAGCTGACTCATAACTGTCTTCAATCTGTTTCTTGATCTGAATGGAAGCCATTTGGACTAACTGTCAATTCCTCCACTAGTCTTTTCTCATCCACTTGATACATTACTGGTTGTATGTTTTTTCTTATGAGAATGCCTAGGGATGAGAAGAATGGCTGTCTAGGAAGACTGGTCACATCCCTTCTATGAAGTCAGTCTACTGACCAGAACATCCAGGGCTCAGGGCCCATCTCCTTCCCCTTTCCAAAAATTAAAACCAATGCAATTCATTATCCAAGCCCCATTACCCCAGCACAGTCATAATCCCTTTTGTCTTCATGTTACCTTGAATTTCACAAGGGCAACTCTTCACCTCCATAGAAAATAACAAACTGCCACCCAGAATATTATCATCAACGTGGTCAGGAAGACAGGCAGGACCCACCGAATCCATGGATTTGTGTTAGACTCTGTAGTCACAGGGTCTGAAACAAGAAGTTAGGATCAACCAGAATCCATCTGTTGTGGGGAAGGGGGAAAGAGAACTGGGGATGGGAGTATGTGAAGGAAGGGGAGGGGAGGGGTGCAGGAATGGGAAGGAGGAGGGAATAGGAAAGAGAGACTAGCAGAGATTTTACTCCTTGTAGAATTTTTTGGCATCTGGGTAAACAAGAACCAGGAAAATGGCAATGGAGGACTATGGAAAGAAGGGAAATAAAGAGAGAAAAGGGCCTAGATGGTTGGAACAGAGGGCAGAGATATAAAGATGATCAGATAAGCTATGAATAAAATGTGATGACGGGCAGAATCTTAGAATATCTCTCTTCTACAGTTTTCTCCTATCCAGGATTTACTAAGCTCCTTCAGTTCTCCCTCAGTTTCTCCACAGAAAGCCTTCCTTCTCCCTCAATGTGCACTAACTCTCCTCCTTCCTCCTACATCTCTTCTCTCTCCTATTGGTGTGGGTGCACTCAGAAGACAGGGATGGTGTTTTTACCTCCTTATTTCAGGAGTACACAAGGAGTATTCTTCAGTCCAGGGAGGGCTAAGGAAGGACTGAGTGACTGATTAGCTCAATGACCTTCAAACATGCTTCTTCAGGGAAGGTAAGTCTGTAATTCAGTCAATACTATTAATTCATTTGGGTTGCCTCATAAGTGTATGAACTTGAGACAGTCCAACCTTAGTTTTCTATCCTCTACCTTTCACTTAGGTAAGGAAAGAGCAGATATGTCCCTCCTTCCCTTCCTAAGAGGCAAAGTTGGAGGGGACACAGGTTTTGGAAAGGTCTGAAGATGGGACAATGGAAGGAAGTTTTTTAAAGCATACAACTGTGTGGTATCAGAATGGGGTCCAAATGAGGACAAGTTGCTTATTTACCAAAAACGGTTAAATTGAAGCTTTCAATATGTATCTTTCCTGAAACTGATATGATGTGAGCTTCATAATATCCACTGTCTTCAGTGGTCAGATTTGTGATCTTAAGAGACTTTCCATCAGGAACAGACAGTCTCCCCTTGTATTCCTTCTGGGGGATGATCCAGCGTGGACTGCTGTCTCCTGACCAGATAGTGAGTAGGACCAGATTCTTAGATTGAAAATGCCATTTAATCAACATGGTCTCATTTCCAAATTTTAGGTCTGGACACAACAGAACATCATCTTTCGTAGTCCTGTTCAGAGAGGACATCTTCACTGATGCAATGCAGATACCTGTGACAGGACAGAATAAGACTTATCAGGGAATAGGAAAAGTGACCCGTTACTCACCTGAGACAGACAAGGGAATTAAAAATACAGAGAAGTCCCAAAAGAGGTCTACCTACATGTATGACAGGCATCTCAGTCTCATGTGTAAAATAATAGTTATTGTCTTTCCCTCCAAACCTTACCCTTCTCCAGACCCCTCCTTCTCTCGAGAGCACTAATATGTTCTCAGTCTCCCAAATGTGGAGCCTTGTATTCAACCATGACATTCCCGCTCCTGATCTTCATAGTCAACTGGTCACCAAGTTTTATCTCTTCTACTTCTATAGCACCTCTATAAACCTTCTACTTCACAGACCTGGTAAAGACCTTGATTTAAAAAAGGTCAAGGTCACCTACTGCATCGCTAGCCTTCTTGACCTCTGACCTTTGTCTTTCCACTGTACTCCAATGACCCGGAGGAGAGAGTGAGGCTGATAACTTTGTGCAGCTCTGCCTCATTCAAATCCAATTCACCTGCAAATCACGCCGTCATGCTCATGATGTCATTGGTCCTCTTGAAGAACAAAGGATGAGCCATAACATAAAAATCTCTTCTTTCTACTCACATGGCCACCACCCTAGATCAGGTTCTCACCACCTGTTGCTTGGAATCCACCTCCAGATCCATCTTGCTCCAGATCCATCTCCCTATTTCTATTCTTTCTCTCTCTCTTCTCCAGTCTATCCTCCACAGAGTGATCATTACCCCTTCTGCTCAAAACCCTTCAGAGTTGTTTGTTGCCTCTAGAATAAGAATACAAATTCCTGAACCTTTCCAGCCTTCTCATGTTTTTTCCTCTTACACTTTCTTCATTTCAGACAAACTTGACTATTAACCATTCTCCAAAGTCTGCATTTTTCATTTCCATATCTCTGGAGAGTATACTTTGCTTGCCTGCATCTATCTGAAGCCTCACTTTCAAGTCTCAGCTCATATGGTAACTATTATGGTATATTAGAAAGTGGATTGGAATTGGCATCAGAGCTTCAGTTTAGTTCTAGGGAATTAGGCTGGCATTCTCAATGGGACAGCGACATGTCAAAATGAGAACCTGAGCTGGAATCACATTCTAGTTTCAGCTCTGAAAATATCTTACTCTGCAACTGTGAACAAGTCACTTTCTCCTGCTAGGTCTCATTCTTCTTATTTATAAAATGAAGCAAGTGGACTAGATAACCTCTAAGGTCCTTTTCAGCCCCAGATCTATGAATTTGTGACCTATGCAGCAGCCTAGGGCAGGGCATAAAAGTGATTATTGGGAGAGGGTGTGTGGGTGTGTTGGCAGGAGACTGGGGGTGGGGTGGGGGTGGGGGGTGGAGGGTGGGGGATGGGAGCGGGGGTGGGGATGGGGGTTAAGTGTTCAGAGTAATACCGACAACATAGCCAGCTGGATACATAGAGTCAGGAAGGCTTGAGTTCAAAGCCAACTTTGGGTATTTCCTAGGTATGTAACCCTGGGCAAATAACTTAACCTCTATCTGCCTCTGTTTCCTCGGCGACGAAGCTGTCCGCAGCTCTCCGGTCCTCAGACCTCGGGGCTCCAGAATCTCACTTGGTTGCAGCATGAGGCTCCCCAGCAGTTTCCCCAGCCTGTGCTCGCCGCGCTCCCCTCCCCCTCCCGTTTTTCTTGAGCATCCCTCTCTATTTCCAAGTTTCTCTTCCCTCCTTTTTGAGCTCCAATTAAGAGGACTAGAGTGTAGACAGGAGCAGGCACGTGCGATCACTTACCTGTGAGCTGAAGGAAAACAAAGGGCAGAGCCCAGGGCCGGAGGCACCGTGCCAGGGTCCATTTGAGACCGCAGGAAGCAGGCATGGCCACTATTGAATGCCGCAGCACAAATACTCGGGCTGTCGGGCACGGCAGGCGGAGCCGTTCTATGTTAGCAGCAGGACTACTCCTTTCCTGAATGACTCAGCATCATCCTTTGCTCTCCTGCACTGGATCACGTCTTTCACGGCGTCCTAGACCATCTCCAAGGGTAGTGATGAATATCAGGCCACTGAATCCTGATGGCTCTGGAGGAAAAAGAGGCTCACTCACTTCTCACTTAGGGAACGCTGTAGGAGCTGGGTCTCTCATCAAGATGAGAGATGTGACAGATGGGATAATGTGAATACCGTGCTGTGTCAGCTTTTTTGGTTTTGATCTTTGTTACTGTTCTCATCTCTCTCCTCCTCTCCCTTGGTGGCCAAGGCTGATGGTGGCGGTCTATAGTGGGTAGGACACTGGACTTAGCATCAGGATCTGGGAGTTGAAGTCCCAGATTTGACAATTCTTTCTGGTGTGATTTTGGGCAAATCATTTCCCTTCCCTGTCCCTCAGTTTCCTCAGATGTAAAATGAAGGGTTTTGACTAGATAGAAAGTACTTTATCCTGTTTTGTGTGTGTGTTATGAATCTCTTTGACACTGGTGAAGTCTAAGGACCGCTACCCAGAATACTGTTTTGTTTCCTATGTTCATCAAGGTGTGTGGGATGGCTCAGATCTCTACTTAAATCAATTACTCAGAGGCCTCTCAAAGTGAGGACAGAAAGTTTATTTGTTAGATTCTCGAGAATGGGGCAATTCCTCTACCAGGAAAAAGCGAAGACAAAGAAAAGGCAGTGATTTATATAGACCCTAACGCAAGTCCCTCCCCCCGCCACTGACCATTATTCTCATTAGCTGAGAATATGATCTTACATTCTAGACACGAAATCTAACCAATCCCTTTTGAAATGAAGACACTGAAGAATTAGGTAAACTTTATCCAATCATTGAGACCCTAATGTACTGCACAGTTTTATATCCTTATATGGAATTATTCTGTTCTAAAAATATAGTAACCTTGAGCCTCTCAGTCTTACCTCACCCCTGGGAGAAGAATTACAATCTGAGAAGTCTTCACTAAACCTATTCCACTCAAAGGGAATGCAAAATTTTAATTAGAATTCACTAAAAATAAAAATGCTATCTATCTCCCAACCAAGTATATGGAGCCCAGTTTACCCACCTCTGCACATGAAATCAGGCAATAGAAACCTTCCGATTGAGGTAGTGATGTATCTGGGACAATGATGACCTCTTGTGGTGAGTACTAGGATTTCAGCTTCATTGGAGAATAGTGCTCAGAGATTTAGAGGTGGAAAGGTTGTTTTTTGGGTCATTTCAATCGCATCCAACTCTTTGTGACCCCATTTGGTATTTTCTTAGCAAAGATGCTGAAGTGGTTTGCCATTTCCTTCTCCAACTCACTTTATAGATGAGGAAACTGAGGCAAGCAGGAGTAAGTGACTTGCCCAGGGTCACATAGGTAGGAAGTGTCTGAGACCAGATTTGAATTCAGGAAGATGAGTCTTCTTGACTCTCAGCCTGGCATTCTATCCGCTGTGCCACCTCTAACACATGGTAGGCACTATATAAATGCTATCTATTATTATTTGTTTATTTCTGTCATATCCTTTGTTTTAAATGGTTTAGTGTCACTTCTGTCTTTGCAACTTTTGCATCCTTGTTCAAATTCCCAAGGACCTTCAACAAAACAGATAATGCCCATCTATGCAGGTATTGGGTGAACCCCTTAGCTTTCCAGATGTGCAGATAAGGAGGTCACATAGACCCCAGCCAAAGACCATGAGAACAGGTTCCCTTTTCTAGAAGATGTGTGATATAATTACAAAAGACAGCCATGGGAGGAGTCAGATATCTTTCCTCTCCTTTTTCCCCCTTTACCCTTCAAACAATTGAAATGCAAAAAGATCCCAAAGACTTGGTTTGGAGTTAGATGCAACAGATTACAGGTTATTGCCACACCAATTAAGTGCTTGGGAGTTCAAAGCAAGATGAGGCTGCAGAGGAGTAGCTAGGTGGCACAGTGCCTAGAGGACTGGCCCTACAGTCAGAAAGACCTGAGTTCAAATTTGATCTCAGTCACTTACTAGCTGTGTGACCCTGGGCAAATCACTTAATCCCCATTGCCTCAAAAAAAAAAAAAAATCAAGTAGCAGAGTAGCACACATACTACATAATACACATTTACATATGGCTATTCTAACAAAGACATTTCTTTCTCCTTGAAATCACCTCCTGTTTACACAGTCACTTTTGGGGGAGTCCTATTTCTCTGTGAACAATTTCTGGAATAGAAGTGTCAGTCAAGCAGTACTGCTTTCTATATTGGGGAGTTTTGTATAGATGAGGTGGGCTAAAGCAGACGCAGAACAGAGAGACAAAGAGGGCCCCTGAAGGGTAGGAGATGAGCAGGAGCAATTCTGCACCTGATCCTGCCTCAATCTCTACCAGAAACAGACTATTTTCCCTTGGATCCTTCAGAGTCCCCAAGCTTTTGGAAGGCAACATGGATCAGGGACAGAGGGTTAGAATCTAAATCAGAAGGTCTGGACTGGAATCCAATTTTTATTATTTGGTACTTATTGTTTTCTCATCTATAAAGTGAGTGGGTTGGTTTCAGGGGTGGGGAACCTGGGCCCTCCAGGACACATGTGGCCGTCTAGGTCCTCAAATGCAGCCCTTTGACTCTCAGCAAGGGCCACATGTGGCCTCGAGGATGCAGGTTCCCCAATCCTGAGATGATCACTAAAGTCCTCTCAACTTGAGGTACCAAAGAGGGACTGAATCGACAAGGAAATGGATAATAACTGATAACTAGAATCAGCTTTATCATGGAATGGGTGATGCCATTGGAGAGAATTGAAATTTTAAAATAGCAATAATGTTGCCACTTCATAAACCTCTTTGATTATATATAATACTGTCAAACCCTTTCAATTAAAATGGATGGTAATAATGTTAAAGAGAGATAGCAGCTGTCAGCATTTTGCATGTTGGCTCATTCCACAGGCATTTTAAGTTCTAATATTTCTTGATTTGAAGGGAGTTTCGCTGCAGGACCTCCATATGCTTCTCCAATGTTTTAGGTTGAGACAGTTTTGCTTACTGGTGAAGAGTCTTTGGACTACATGTTCTAGAAAGCTGTATGGAGGCTCTAGAGTGGGTAGAAAGCCTGGGGAAAGTTTCAAAAGCAGAAATTTGCAAGACAGTGGATTTTTCTAGAATAGGAAGTGTAGTGAGAATGGAGAGAGAAGGAGTGAACGGAAGAAACATCGTTAAAGCTGTCCTCAGGCTTGTGGTATAGACAGTGAGACAAGCTGATGGAATGATTGGTAGAGTACAGAGAGAGGAGTAGTGTCTATGTAGAAAGAGAGTAGGAAAACAGAAACATGATTAAGTATTCCTCAACTCCAACATCCTGGGTGGATTCTAACAACGACTATAGGACATGACTTTAGGCTGTAATACCCAAGGAAAACCCAGTTTTCTTAACTCTTCCAGGTTAGGTGTCAAATGGAGTTGATTACATAATCAATCTATTTACAAAATTTCATTAAACTTGCCAATTAGGCACCAGGCAATGTACTAGGACAAAATGGAAATAGTCCCTGCCCTCAAGAAGTTTACATTTTATCAGGAGAGACAAAATGTATATTGTTTTGTATGTTTTATATAAGTATGCAAAAAATAAATGTGTGATAGTTTTCAGGTGGAGAGGAAAAATGAGTGAATGGGAAGGAGAGGAACAAGAAGGAATGAGAATGGGAAGGAAGGGAACTCCAGAGATTGGAGTGGAGAGATAGAGGCAAGGGGAGAGAATGGAGGTGATGAAGGCCTGCATCAGCATGGTGGCAGTTTCAGAGGAGAGAGGCTGTCATACATGAAAGATATTGTTAAGGTAGGGTTGACAGAACTTGGCAATCGATTGGATATGAGGATGAAAGAGAAGGGATGGGAATCAAAAATGATACTTAGATTGTGAGCCTAGGTGACTGGAGGGGGAGGGGATGGTGGTACTCTTGGGTACCCACATGGGAAGTTTAGAAAAGGAAAAGATTGAGGGGAGGGGAAAGATAATATTTTTTGTTTTAGACATGCTGAATTGAAGATGTCTATGGGACATTACCTTGGAGATGTCCAGTAAAGAGTTAGAAAGGTCAGGAAAGAGGTCACTGCAAATAACTGGATTCTCTTATTAACACTGTCCTTCACCTTCTCTGCTATGGATTGATTAACCTTAACTTCTTCACCTTTGCCAGAGAGACTCTAATTTCTATCCCATACTCAAATCACCCTCCCTTTTATCCTTCCAGGAATATTTATGAATCACTTAATTGCCAGGCACTGAAGAGGAGGATGCAGAAGTAAATAAAAGAGGGTCTTCGTCCTCAAAGAACTCAAAGTCTGGTAGAGAAATAAATCTTATACAAAGCAACTAAAGGGGCAATTAGAAGAGGGTCAACTGTAAGGAAAAGCACACAGCCTTTAAAGAATTTAGTGGAAGACTTGGGACTAGGGTCTATGTGTCTTGACTTCTCATTCAGTGCTCTATTTGTTTCACCATAAGGTTCTGGTTGTTGTTGTTTAACAATTTTTCAGTCGTGTCCAACTCTTCATGACCCATTTTGGGGTTTTCTTGTCAGAGATACTGGAGAGGCCATTTTCTTCTCATTTTACAGATGAGGAAACTGAGGCAAACAGGGTTAGGTGACTTGCCCAGGATCACACAGCTAGGAAGTATCTGAAGCCAGATTCAAACACAGTTTTTCAGGCCCACCACTCTACCTACTGCACCACCTAACTTGTCCACCATATGGCTGCTGGCAACTATAAAGCCCTGTCTTTGAGACTATGCTAGTCATCATTTTGGACTTTTCTTCTGTTTGGCACTCTCTCACCAACTCATCCTATCTAAATCTGTACAATTTAATTCTCCCTAAATCCAGCTTTCCTCCTATATCTTCCAAAGGCATCGGTATTCTCCTAGTTACGCACCTTGAAACCTAATAATTAGACTCGATTCTCCAGTGTCTCCACTCAACTCACTGCTTTTTCCAACCCAAACTCAATTAATTGCTTAATATAACTGACTGTAGATTTAGAATGCTCTTACCTCTCTGCCTTTCTCTTCACTCATTTTTCAGGGTCCCCAGGACCTGGTTATGTCGTTGGGGAAAGGGCTGTGCTTTCCCCATATATATTTGTTCTCTCATTTATTGCCTGTATAATCTTAATTAAGAGTCTTAACATCTCTGACCATTAGTTTTCTCATATATATGATATGGGACTTGGCCTTCGGTTCCTAAGTCTATGATACTATAGTGCTGTCTTTCTAGGATGATTTCACACTACTTCCCTTCGTATACTCTGTGTTAACCATCCTGGTCTCCTTGTTCTTTCCCACTGGAAACATTCAATCTTCAGCCTCTATGTCTTTGCCTTGGTAGTCCCCCACGTCTGAAATTATGACCCTCCTTACCTCAGGTCCTTGGAATCCTTAGCTCCTTTCAAGATTCATTTAGAGGGCATTTCCCAATTCCTGAAATTGTTAGTGTCCTCCCCTTCCCAGTGACCTTGAATTTAATTTGTATGTAAAATCCTTGAAAGTTAGGACTCCTCACTTGTTCCTTGAAATGTTCACTGACTTCAACATGCCCTCACACTGACAGGTTCAGATTTGCTGTATAAGTACCACCACCATACAACTATGACTAAAATTCTCTCAGGATCTTAGGGGTTACTTTGTTTTGGGGAAGATACATGGCACTGATTTGCAACTATTGTTCCTGAGACCCCCATGGATGTACTTCCTACTCACACACACTTAGTCACCATTAATTCTGTTTTAAAAGATGGATTTTTATTGATATATTTTTTTATTGCAACGCCTACATTTCTCTCTATATGGTTCTCCTTACCCCTTTCTATAGAGCCATCTCTTAAAAGAAAGGAAATAGTTTTTTAGAAAAAATTTTCAGCAAAACCAATCAATACACTGAAAAACTCTGTTATTAAAATAAATCTTCCACACACCAGTAGATTCCCCCATTATACATGGGGTAAAGTGTATTTCCAAACATTTTCTTTGAGGCCAAAGCTCATTTTTTATCATTTCAAAAAATTTAGGTTTTTCTTTTTTAAAGAATGGATTTTTATTGATAACTTATGTTTTTCTGTTACCTAGATTTCCCTTTATATCTTTTAGTCTATTCCCTCCTGGAGAACGATTCTTTAGACAAATAATTAAGAAAAAAGAAAAAAAGGAGTCAAGATAAAAATCACCAAAATGAATTAGCACATTAAAAAAAGTGATGTAATAGCTAGCCTTTTATATCTATGAATTCTCATCAAAGGAATGAGATGAGGTAGCTGTCTCCTCATATCTTTTTCTCTGAGGTCAAGCTTGTTTTGTATAATTTCTCAACATTCAGTTCTGATTGTTTTATAATCATGGTTCTTTCAATTTACGTTCTTGTAGTCTTTGTGTGCATTGTTTTCTTGGCTCTACTTACTTTGTATCATTTCATAAGTCTTTGTTTCTTTTTTTCTTTCCTTCCTTCCTTCCTTCCTTCCTTCCTTCCTTCCTTCCTTCCTTCCTTCCTTCCTTCCTTCCTTCCTTCCTTCTTTCTTTTCTCTCTCCCTCTTTCCCTCCCTGACAACAGAACTCAGCAAGGAGTCCAATGAATTAATTAGTGATGCTTCAAAGATGAAGAAAAAGACAGATTTTTACAATCCATGTTTGAGGCCACATACAGGAATTTTGTACTGACAGGGCCTCAGAAATACGCTGCATAGGCAAACTGTGTTTTGAAGTAGAGTGACTTTTCAGTCGGTTCCAGGTATCCCCAAGAAGAGGGATGTCAGTTTCTGTGACCTTGGATAGTGCCTGAAACAGTGCCTTGGACATCTCTCTCTCTCTCTGTCTCTCTCTCTGTCTCTCTCTTTCTCTCTCTCGTTACCAGCTTTTGGTCACCATTTGTGCACAATCCTAGTCAAAATTTTTCTTTCCCATTGTTCAGATTTATTCATCTCAGACAAAATCATGTTTGAAAGGCCCTGCCAAGTTAATGGCAAGGCATTAGCTCCAAGACTACAGAACTGGTAACACTCTACTAAATGTTTTCCATTTTTTGCTTCTGATCTCTGTGTACACACGCAGAGATGTCTCTCTCTTTCTTCTTTCTCTCTGTCTTCTGTCTTAAATACACTCTCTCCTCTCTTTCTTGTCGCTCTCAGACACATACTCTCTCTTCTTTCTCTCTCTTTCTGCATATATTTTCTACAACTTTTTGTCCTTCCATGTTTCCATTTAAGTCACATCTAAACTTATTTTTCATCTTCACCAACCTTCAATCACTCTAGCCTACTTTCAAAGGTCATCTCCTTTGCTCCCTTTAAAATCTTGATCCTATGGTTAACCATTTCAACTCCACACTGCCCTTTATCCTTGAATCCCTCAAATTCATGCCTTGCCCCAGACTTCAGTTACCCCCCTCTACATACCTTCTCTGGATCTTACTGCTGAATGCAATAGAAGAAAGCCACAAAGCTATGCCAACTAGTTCTCTTACAAATTTACATTATAATTATATTTTATACATTATTTATACATTATAAATTACATTTACATTACAATAACAATAGCTGGCATTTATACAGCCCTTTACATGTTATCTCATTTGATCTTCCCAATAACCCTGTGAAGTAGGAACCATTATTATCTCCATTCTACAGATAGGAAAACTGAGGTGGATAGTGGTTAAGAGCCCACAATCATACAGGTAGTAAGTGTCTGAAGTAGGATCTGTATTTACATCTTCTCAACTTCAAGTCCAAGAGTCTATCCATAGAGCCACCCAGCTAGTATTTATTTCAACTGGATCTTCTCTGATGCAAAGTAGTTCTTTAGATTCTCTATGATACTCCCTATGGTTACAGTTCTAGCCTTTCTCTTCCCTCTTCAAGTATCTTACTTCAATATGACTCCTCTCTCTTATAAGAGGATCTCATCTTTTTTACTGAGAAAATAGAGTCTATTATGCTTCAAATAATAAAAGAAAGAAGAAAAGAATTTATAGGTATGAAATTATTTACAGAAGCTTTTTTCATGGTAGTTAAAAATTAGAAACTAAGGCTGTGTTCTCCTATTGGGATTGTGATACATTCATGTAATTGATTATTATTGGCCCATAAGAAATGATGAAATAGTTTCAGAGAAATCTGGGAAGACCTGTATGAAATGATGCAGAATGAGGTGAGCAAAGCTAGAGATACATCTTATACAATGGTAATAACATTGTGGAGAAAACAACTTTGAAAGACTTTAGAACTCTAATCAATGTGATAGTAAACCTCCATTCATAAGAATAAAGATGAAACTTGCAAATCATCTCTTGACAGAGAGGATGAACTTAAAATTCGAAAGAAATATAAATTATCAGACATAGTTAACATGGAAACTTGTTTTGCTGGACTGTGTCATTATTTATTAAAGACTTCATTTTTGTTTTTTCTTTTCTTGATGGTGGATAAAAAGGGAAGTGAGAGGGACAGATTAATTTTTGAAAAATATTTATTAATTGAAAAAATCAGCTTTTAAGAAGAGAAAATAAAGACCATTCATCATGAGCTTCCTTTTCTTCTCTCACTTAAATCTCCAAACACCTCTTCATCAACATTTTTTGCTCCTTTGCTTTAATCTTTAACAAAAGGGCTGCTTTTTTATTTCACAAAATCTACCCCTCTACTTGTACCTTTGATTCAGTCCCCTCTTATCTCTTCCAGGAGAACTTGCTATTTCAGTTGTCCCATATCTCTAATTTTCAATCTCTTCTTATCCACTGGTTCCTTAATTACTACCTATAGACCTACCTAGACCTTCCTCATTCTTAAAAAAACCTTCATTAGATACTACCCTCCCTTTAAGCTATTACCCTATGTCATTCTCTCCCCTTTCACAAGTAAATTTCTGGGGGGAAAAAGCCACAACTTACATTGATTGCCTCAACTGCTTGCCAGACATCTCTACCTGAATGCCATGTAAGCATCTCAACCTCAACACGTCCAAAACAAAAATCATCTTCCCTTCATGTACACCCATCCTCCAAAATCACTTGTATCTTAGGTTTGAAAAACTTGAGTCATCCTTGACTCCTTTCTCTCTCAAATCCCATACCAATCAATTGCCAAGTCTTGTCTATTCAACTTTCACATTTTCCCATCCAATTATTCCCTTCTCACATAGCCATCACCCTAATTCAGGTCCTCTCCACTTGTACTACTTTAACTAGACTTCTCTAGTCTGTTAGTTTCCCTCATCAATCCATCCATCATACAGTTACCAATATAAGCTTTCTTTTTTATTGTTATTATTTTTTAAAAATTATTTCTTTATTTTCAGCATTCATTTAAAAAATTTTTGAATTCCAAATCCTTTCCCTTCTTCTCACTCCTCTTTGAGAGGCAAGGAATATGATATCCATTATACATGTGAAATCATGCAAAACACAATATAAGCTTTCTATAGCAAAGGACTAACAGAATCACTCTTTTGCTCAAGATTTTTCAGTGACTCCCTATTGCCTCTAGGATAAGAAACAACTCCTTTGTTTGGCTTTTAAAACCCTGAGCAATCTAACTTCACTGTACTTTTCCAGATTTATCTCATACTACTCCCCTTCATGCACTTCAGTCAAACTGTCCTATTTGCAATTCTCAGGATCCCCTATTCCATCACCTGCCTTTTTTTTAGGATGTCCCAGACACTTTATTTTTAAAAATATAATTTTTTTCAATTAATGAAATACCTCCCTCCTGCTCATATTAACATCTTTGTGCAGGTGTTCTCAGCATGGTCCAACTCAGGTTAGTCCCCTGATAGTTTATGTTCAACATTGGAATAAACAAGTTGATATTTTAAATTTTTATCTTTGTATTTTCAGTGCCTGACACAGTGCAATGAACAGAGCAGACACCTCGACACTTATTAAATGTAATTGAATTGGTTATTATTCTTTACTCCTTTCTATATTGGAAGCACCAAGTCTTTCTGCTTAATTCTGGGAGTCCTGAGAAGGCCCCACAATAGCCACACATATATTTTATGGGATAACATTCCTGAAATTCTAAAGAACTTTTAATTCTTTTGACTTAAGACATTTACCTATTGAAATATACATATGCCTGGGAGATATGATACTTTGATTTATTGTTAATACTTCATATTTCAGTCTTGCACCTCTGAGGCTCTTCAGTGCTCTTTATTACAGAAGAAAGACCTGCCTCTGGCCAGTCTTCAGCAATGGACCTGGGCAGTCACATCACAGAAATTATAGAATTTTAGAAATGAAAATTCCTTCATGAGTCATTGAGACAAAATTAGACCCAAACCACTAATCCCTTTAATGAGTCATCATCCAGCTTCTGGTTGAAGATCTCTAGTGACAGGGAACTTACTACTTCTTGAGAAAATAATTCTACTTTTAGAGAGAGAGTGGGATAGTGGAAAGTTCAATGGATTTGGAGTTAGAGGGAAGGGTTTTGAATTCTTTCTCTGCCATTAATTACTACTGTGACCTAGGGCAAGTAATTTCATCTCTGTAGACCTTAGTTTTTTCTCTTATAGATTGAGAGGCATAGATTGGATACCTTCTAAGGTTATTTCCAGCTCTAGATTTCAAGATCCTATTTATTAGGAATTTTTCAATCTTCCTCTCTGCAACTTATACCCATTGACATTAACCTCAGCAACTAGGGTCAAGTAGAATGTTGATTCCCTCTTCTATATGAAAACTTAAGGATAGCTATCATAGCCTTTCCCAGTCCTGTCTTTTCTGGGCTAGTCATCTCCTATCCCTTTGACCAAATCTCACATGGTATGATTTTGAATCATTTCATCATACTGGTCCCTTTCTTTCAGATGTACTTTAGCTTGTCAATAAATTATTTTAAATGTGGCCTCCAGAACTTGAAACAGTAGTCCAAATAGGATTTGACTAATGCAGAGTAAACAGTCCTTCTATTAATCTAGATTGAAATCAATATCCTTCCAACTCTAAATATATGATCCTATGATAACTTACTGCAGGCAGTGCCAACTGGTGATTAGGCCTAGGCAAGGTCAGTACAATCAGACCTGGGGCAAAGGAAGTAGGATTTAAATAAGGAAGAAAGCAATTATCAGCAGAAAAGTCGGCTAGGCTGGCACCACAGGATATCTGCAGGGCATCAAAGTCACGGGACTGATTTGATTTAGGTTGTTGGGACAGGGTAAGGGAACAAGCCTCATGGCTCCTTCAGGGGGTTCTTGGCTTGGGACACATGCCTCCAAGGGATTATCATACTGGTCAAAGTCATGGGCAGAACTCTCTAGTGAAAGTATATAATGTCTGTTTGGGAAGGGAAGGGAGAAGGGAGTAGGTATTTATTAAGTGCCTCCTATGTGCCTGGTGCTTTACAAATACTATCTCCTTTAGATTTCACAACAGCCCTACAAGGTAGGTACTGTTATGATTCCCATTTTTCAGTTGAGAAAACTAAGATAGAGAGAGGTCAAATGACTTGCCCAGCTTCCTGCAACTAATAAATGTCTGAAGCCAAATTTGTACTAAGGTCTTCCTGATTTCAGGCCCAGAGCTCTATCCATTGCACCACCTAGCTGTCATCAATGGTCCGTTGCCAGGCTATCATGGCAGAGGTAGAACACCACCCACTGGACCTCCTTAGGATTAGGAAAATGGGGGAGGACGGAATGCATGTATAAGCACAAGCAGAGGTGTAGAAGTCTTGATACAGATGTGTCAGCTTGGAGAAAAGACAAGTGGGGTTGCATATGGAGATCCTGTGCTTTATAGTTGAGGTAGCACAATTGTAGCAGATAGTGGAGTCAGAAAGAGCTGAGTTCAAATCCCATTTCAAACTGTGTAATGTTGGGGAAACTTCTCTGAGCCTCAATTTCCTAATCTGTAACTGGGGATAATAAAATATTTACCACATAGGACTATTGAGAAGCTCAAGGGAGATAATATAGGTAAAGTGCTTTCCAAACCCTGAAGTACTTTATCAGTGTGAGTTACCATCTAGTAGGGCCAACTGACGTAAAGTGGCCATAAAGTTTATGATTCCTTGGAGTTCCTTCCAAAGATGCTCAGGGGTTCTTGACCTTTTCTGTGTCAAGGATTCCTTCAGCAGTCAGTCTGCTGAAGTCTGTGAGCCCCTTCTTGGAATAGACTTAAAAACATCAAATAAAATAATTAGACTTCTAAAGGAAAACAATTATACTGAAATAAAGATATAATTATTTTCCTTTATCTAAGTTCACAGGTTCTTTGAATATATTCTGTGCTTAGGAACTCCTAGTCTTAAATCTAGGTTCCGAAATCTTCCTTCTGATTTTCATGTCTCTGAATCTAGGAGATGCCACAGTTAAATCTGATAATCCTTCTGAGGGTGTTCAATTTTTTTAGATGGCAGGCTGCTCCCTTTTTTCTAGGTGACTTCCCAGGCTTCACATGGAGATTGATAGATAATCATTCTTTCTCTTTGATATTGTAGATTTCTCTGCTAAGGCCTGTTTGTAGTATAAGTGTACACAGTAGGGTGGAGTAGGGGAAAGATTGCATGGCCTGTGAGGCTGTAATATTTGATACCCTTGTTTCTACAACAAACTTTAGACCACAATAGAATCTGGGTTCACTGAGAAAGTCCAGCAACCCCTTCCTCTTATAAGTCCCACCTTCTTTTGGGATCTACTCAGTCCACAAGACTCTTAGCACCAGTAAAAGGCAAGCTCCATTTTGGTCCATTCTCATTGTGGCCCTAGACTGACTGCTTTTTGGCTTTATCTCCAGCATCTCCTTGGCATAGAACAGCAATCTCCCTTATAATTAGGCCACTGAAGGCCTGCTCAGCATCTATTCCTCTCAAGGCTTAGAGACCCTGTTGCTCTCCTGCTGCTATTACTGTACTGTTTCCCAAGCTACCATCTGTTTCATACTTTTTTTTTGCTATTCTTGTGGCCTTGGGCAAGTGCCCTAAATCTTTTAGAATGAGAATCACTAGGTCAGTGTAGCTCAGGGGTAGTCAACATATTTTTTTTTTAATCTCTTCTCAGTCAACCTTATAGCCATGTCTGTAGACATCCAAAAGGGGGGCTCAGGAAGCTGTTAGGTCCTTTTGATTCACCCTTCTGTATAGAAGATCCCCAGAATTTAGTCTTGCCTAAGTCAGGGAACTGAATTGTCCTCATGAGTTATTCAGAAGTCAGCTTGATTTTAGTGCTTCAGATAGTCTTCCCCATCATGTATATCATTGTTCTTGTTCTCTGTATTTCACTTTGCATTACATCACACATGTCTTCTCGTGTTGCCCTTTTCCACATTTTCACCATTTTTATTGCCCAGTAGCATAAGGCTATGGGTTTTGTTTCATGCATTGTTGTTTCCTGAAAAGTATTATAAAAGATACTGTAAAGGAAATAGAATTACATTTATATATCTCCCTGTACATCTAAATGTCTCTGTATCTATCTGTCTGTCTATTTATCTCTCTAGCCAGAAAAGAATATCAAATGTAGTAAGAATGATAACCATGGAAAATTGATGAAGAGCTAGAATGTTGTACTAGTGTCCCTGAAATACTAGAAGAATTAGAGGAAGTCCTCCAATGCAATGAGCATCAAAGATTTGTGGTAAGACATAGATAAGAGTAATATAGGATAGAAAGACTTAGAAGGGCTACACTCCGCACCCACAAGCATGAAATCAGATACAATTCCCTTTTGTTTAATGAGCATTTATTAAGCTCCTACTATGTTGCTTGGCACTGTGCTAAGCACTGATGATATAAATACTAACAATCCTTCCCTCAAGGAGCTTCCATTCTACAGTGCAATGTGGTATACAAACATATAAGTAAATATAAGATCCATCAGAGTATCTAAGAAATAAGTTGTTGATACTGGTGTGTTATATATAATTTTTGAAATGATGAAGTCAGATGCTTGGATTTTATTTCAATGAAGTCAGTTTTCTACCAGGTCACATCTCCCCAAGGGAATACCTTCTTCTTCTGGGTCTTTTCATCTTTCTGTCCTCTCTGTCAGATTAAGTTGAAATCAGCTTGTAAGATAACAGGTTAAGGAACCCATCAATTAGTCAATAATATTTATTGAATACTTATTGAACTACAAATGATAGAAAAGATATGAAAGGATACATGGACCCTTTACATGGATCATTTCCTTAAAGGAACATGTATTGAGGTTGGGGAACCGAGAATGAAAACATACATATATACACTACCCTCCAATCCTACCCCAATAACTGTTTGCATTCCTACATGGAAAGATAATATTTGTAACTCTTGAGACTTTTCTTAGTATTTGGGTAGGTGGAGGGATTATACACACACACACACACACACACACACACACACACACACACACACACACACATAGACAGAGAGTACAGGTTGAGTTGAATCAGAAGAGATGATATCCATAAAAAAATTAAATTAAGGGGTAAGAGAGGAAAATATTGGGAGGAGAAAGGGAGAAATGGAAGAGGGCAGGCTATCACTTGCAAAAGAGATAAGAAAAATCTTGTTCAAAGGAGGAGAAAAGGAGGAGGTGAGAGGGGAAAAGTGAAGCTTACCTTTTCACATATGGCTTAAGGAGAGAATAACATGCTCACTAAATTTGGTATGAAAATCTATCTTACACTACAGGAAAGTAGGGGAGAAGGGGACAAGTGGAGTGAGGGGGATGGTAGAAGGGAGGGCAAATAAGAGAAGGGAGTATCTAGAAGTAAACACTTTTGGGAAGGGACAAAGTCAAATGAGAGAACAGAAAAAAAGGGGGGACAGGGTAGGATGGAGGGCAATATAGTTAGTCTTACACAACATGACTATTATGGAAGTCTTTTGCAAAATGACACTTAATAGTCTGTACTGAATTGCTTGCCTTCTCAGTGGGGATGGGTATGGAGGGAGGGAGGGAGAGAAGTTGGAATTCCAAATTTTAGAAATGAATGTTGAGAATTATTATAACTGGGAAATAAGAAATATAGGTAATGGGGTATAGAAATTTATCTTACCTTACAAGAAAAGAGAGAAGATGGGTATAAGGCAAGGGTAGGGTGTTACAGAAGGGAGGGTATATTGAGGGAAGGGGTAATCAGAATGCAAGGTATTATGGGCTGGTGGGAGAGGAAAGATGGAGAGAAAAATTGGAACTCAAAATTTTGTGGAAATGAATGTTGAAATCTAAAAATAAATAAATAAAAAAGAAAAAAAATCCTTTTCTTGGTATTGCTCTTTAATGAGACCAACTTTTTTTTTTAATCGTAATGCTTCTCCAAACAGCTTTTGCAGTGTGTCCTGTCAGCCATCAGCCACAATTCCTTTGGAGCCCTTTGATCAAAGTTACTAAAGCCCCATACAGAAGACATTAGTAATGAGGTGTCTGATTGATCTCATCCTCATCAAGTTTAAGACCTCAGAATGACTTTGACAGTTAGCCATTCCCCTGGAGGTGATTTCTGTTGCCTTTAATGTCCACTTTAATCCCAGGATTCTGCAAAAATATTTGCTTGAGGAACAAGACAGAGGTGTTTACTTAGAGCACACAGTGCTGCTCCTGGGGTATGGGAAATGGAGGAAGGGCTAAGCTGAGTTAAAGTATTGGCCTTTGAAACTCTCAAACAGAGTAGGCAGGTCAGAGAATGTCAGCAGCCTACAAAAGCTTCCCCAGTCCTTTGTTTGACAAGCAATGTCAAACCAGTGAATGGTAATTTTCTAGGACCAACTAGATACCAGCAGTGACTAGATTGTAGGTTTCTTTTCTTCCTTTCTCTAAAAAAAAATCTTAAGCAGTCTTTAAAATCAGTTTTAATGAACATTAAATTTGTAAAACTATTACACATACATTATATATGTAATATATTACATATATGATATATGTAATATCACATATTTGATATATAATACATGCAATATATAGTACATATATCTATTTTACAATATATAAAACTATTTATATTGCTCAAGGTTCTCAGAATCTTAATCTTTCTTCAAGGCTTATCTCATATCACCTCCTCCATTAATCCTTTCCATTTCCCCTGATTATTAATGCTCTCTCCTCAAAGTATTTTATATTTACTTACACATAATATATATCCCATGAGAATGTAAGTTACTTGAGGCTAAGGACTGTTTTGTTTCTGTCTTTGTGTAGGGTCTAAGATAATATCTTGTACATAGTAAGTGCTTTAAAATATTTGTCAACGCAGCCCACATAAACTCTGAGTATCTTTGTCCCAACTCTCCCTCTCATAAGAAAGTCTTCGGTCCAGGAATTCTGTCTAGGGTTCTAGAGTTAGTCCTGAAGAGTCAGAAATGATTATCTAATGCCATAAGGTCAAGCCCCTACTGGTGTATCTCCCCCTAAGAATATCAATTGAGAATCATTTAATCGACCAGCCTTAAGTAGCTTTTAAAAAGAAATATTTACTAAGGGGGCACAGTAAGGGCAGTTGGTTAATAACACTGCCCCTCCAAAAGAAAGTTTGTGATGCAGTTTCCCACAAGAGCTTACAATATCTAAGAGAAGGTGGAGTCCTGCTTAGAGTACATGTGTCAATGGAGTAACAACTCATAGCTCCTAGTTTATAGAAGTCCTTTTCTCTCATTGTAGAGTCAAAAAGTCCCCTTTGTAGCTCAAAAAGTCCCCTTTAATCATGGTGTAGCTTCTTTTGTGGGGTCATTGTAGAAACATGAATCTTATGCCTTGTCTGTCCTTGGATTCCAATGAAGACAATGTCAGATAATGAGAGGATACTATGGCTTGGACACTGATGGGAAACTGAGAAGACTAACATTCTCTCAACCCTTTGAAGATTCTCCTCTGATCAAAGGCTGGGGGGAGGTGGGGTGGAGGTGGAAAGGAGAGTTAGTTCAAGGCTGAAGTTCAAGGGGTGGCTCCTCTAAAGAGATTTTACTAGAATGTCACAATTGTTCCAATCTCAAATGATTCTCTTCTTAATTCACTTGATTACCCTTAGGACATGACCAAGTTTTTCCAGCCTATTGAAACATGGTATTTTTATGCATAGTCACTCTAATGTCAAGGACTTTACACACTTATTTGAAAGCTTTACTTGAGGTTGATAAATTAATTATCCTCTTATTTTAATTTCTTCAACCATCCTATCCTTACCTTAAATTTAATTCTCTATTGATGTACATTCTTTGTTAATGTACTTATACCCATTTTAATATAGTAACTTCTCCATATTCTTTTGTATTTTGTTTTTTTCTTTACTTAATGTTAATTCCTAGAAACATTTCTACAGATTGACATAATCTAAGGCATGGAAGGGGTGTAACCTGCATCAATGGAAGGAGTACCCACAGAAATAAGACAACAGATCTTCCATAGTTGTTTACTTTAAGGTCTACTAACATTCTACCTGAATTATACAAAGCATGTAGAGAAAGAGTAGTAGCATGCTCTGGTTGATAGAGGGCTGACCCTAGAGCCAAGAAGATTGGCTTCTGGTTCCATCTCTGACACTTATTAGTTGTGTGACCCAGGGCAATTCACTTAAACTCTCATAGAAGATGCTGAACTGCTTTGGTAGAAGGACCTGGAAAAATCCCTTGTAGAAAGCAGAATTTGAGCTGAGCCTTGAAAGAAGCCAAGGAAGTCAGGAGATGGAGGTAAAAAGAGAGAGCATTCTGGCCAAGGGAGAAAACTAGCGAAAATGAATAGAGTTGGAGGATGGAGTGTTGTGTTTGAGAAACGACAAGGAAGCCAGTGAAACTGAAGCCTGTCTTTGTCTCATTGGTGGCCAGTGGTCTTTCTCCTTAAACCTCACATAGCACTAAGTTTTCCACTTTCTAATGTACTTAAAACACAAACGACATTTAGAGTCAACCAATCCAGACTTCCATAGATCAGTTCTTTCTTTGGAAGTGGAATATCATTTTCCTTCTTAAGTCCTTTGTCATTGAATGAATGATCGTATTACTCAGGATAGCTTTGTGAATATTGCTGTCACTGTCTACAAGATTCTTTTGGTTCTGTTCATTTCATTCTGCATTATTTCATGCAAGTCTTTCTGTGTTTTTTCTGAAGCCAACCTGCTCCTCATTTCTTACAGCACAATAGTATTTCATCACCATCATGTACCACAACTTAGCCAGCTATTCGCTGTTTCTAGCATTTAGCACAATGCTTGACACATAGTAAGTTCTTAATCATTGCTTTTTGACTTACTTGTTAAAGACAGCAGGAGCAAGCTGAACAGGACATCATGGTACTGTGTATATGTGGTAATAAGGGTGTGTGTGTGTGAGTGTGCGTGCATGCGTGTGTGTGTGCTTGCACTCATGTTTGCATTGTCAGAGTTCACATCCTTTTAGTGCTAGAAGGAACCTTAATCCAGCACCTAGTGTGACATTTCCATTTTACAGAAGAGAAAACTGAATCCCACAGACTTTGCCAAGATCGTGTCTCCAGTTAGGGGCAAAATAAGTACTTAAACCTGGTCTCCTTTCTTCTCTACTATGCTGAGGGGTCAAGGAGAAGGTATCCTATTCACATCTGTTGCTCAGTAATGTCTCCCCCAAATTCTCCTTCTCAATACTTAGAATCAGAGGAAATCTCTAACAAAAAAATGACAATCTGGAATGATATCAATAGTGAAAGCTCACAATGACATGTCATTGATATAGCACTTTAAGGTTTACAAAGCAGAAGTGATATAAGGAGTCTGGCTATCACTGTTCCCATTTTATAGATGATAAAAGTGAGAATAAAAGTGAGATACTGAAAAGTGAAGGTGATTTGCTGAGGATCCCATAGCAAATAAATATGAAAACTGAGAAATAAATTCTGTTCTGACTTAAAATTGGTATCCTTTCCATTATAGCACTTGTGTTTAGCTAACAAATGTTCAGTTGTTTCAGTCTCTTTGTAACTCTATTTGGAGTTGTCTTGGCAAAGATATTGGAATGGTTTGCCTTTTCATCATTTTACAAATGTGGAAACTGAGGCAAAATGTCTTGCCCCAGGTCACACAGCCCACAGCTAGAAAGTGTCTGAGGCCAGATTTGAACATAGGTCTTCCCTGTTCCAGGTCCACCACTCTATCTACTAGGCCATTTAGCTGTCTTGGCAAATATACCCTGCACTACTAAATGATATAAGCAGGGGGAAAGAAAAACAAGTCATGTTTGTATATATTCTGAGGGAGGGGGAAAGAGGTCAGTAATCTGGTACTTTGTTGTTTCCTTGCTTGACATTAATTTTAAAGCTTTGCCATAAACTTTCTTTTCTGTAAAAAGCAGTTGCTCCTTAGGTCAACTGATTTTTTTTTTTTTTTAATCCACTTCGCCATTAGATGGTAGTATAACTATATACATTAGGATTCAGGAACAGTCTCCTCCCTCTCTCTGCTTTCACAGTTCCTAGGCTGGAGGCCAAAGGAAGGTCATGGATTCCATTCCTTCAGGGTCAGCCCAACCCATGAGAGTGAGAGATGAGGATGTTTGTGTCTGAGACTGAGGGTAAAATGGAGAGAGGGAGGGAAGAGATTAAATTCTGGAGTCCCAGATACCCATTCTAGAATATAACTGGAGTGTGGATCAAGGTTTCTTCTAAGAGACCTGAGTGAGTACAGGGATAGAAGACTTTTTGACAGGTGGGCTGGCTTCTCCTAGAAAGTTTCTCTAAGTAGGGAAGTCTCTCCATAGGTTCAGAACAGCTCTTGTTTTTACCACAGAGCCTCCCTACCTTCTGCAAGAGACGTTTCCAGGTCAGGTCCTCCTTAACCTTAGTGCCTTCCCTTTGATTTAATTGAGGCAGAGTTTTTAGTGTGCTTTTTAGCATGATATTTTCAGCCATGTTGTCAAATGCTTTCAATGAGGATGAACACAGCATCAAGGTGAACTACTATACTGATGGTAAGTTCTTCAATTTGAAAAGGCTACAAGCCAAGAACAAAGTGGAGGGAGCGTTGGTGCATGATTTTCTGTTTTCAGATGATTGTGCACTCAATGCAGCCTCTGAATTTGAGATGCAACAAAGTATGGATCAATTCTCTGCTGCCTATGCTAATTTTGACCTAATAATTAACACCAAGAAAACACAGGTGCTCCATCAACCACCACCACACCATCCATATGTGGAACCATCAGTTACAACAAATGGAGAAGTTTTGAATGCTATGGATAAGTTCACTTACCTTGGTAGTGTACTTTCCAGGGATGTACACATTTACAATGACATTGACACATGCATTGCCAGAGCTAGCTCAGAGTTTGGAAAACTCTGAAGAAAAGTTTGGGAGAGAAGAAGTATTAGACTGACTGACTACCAAACTGAAGTTCTACGGAGCTGTTGTGCTCACCTCATTGTTGTATGCCTGTGAAACATGGACAGTCTACCAGCGCCATGCCAGAAAACTGAATCGCTTCCATTTGAACTGTCTTAGGAAGATTCTGAAGATCATCTGGCAGGATAAAGTACCAGACACTGAGGTTCTTGCTTGAACTAACCTGCCAAGCATTCAAACTATGCTTCAGAGAGCCCAAGTCTGATGGACTGGCCATGTTGTTTCAATACAAAATGAATGCTTGACAAAAAGACTATTTTATGGAGAACTCAAATGGGGCAAGGGATCACAGGGTGGTCAGAAGAAGTGATACAAGGACACTCTCAAGGTGTCTCTCAAGAACTTTGAATTTGTTTGTGGGACATGGGAGACACTGGCACAGGACCGCTCAGCATGGTATGCCCACATCAGAAAGGGTGTTGTGCTCTATGAGCAAAGCAGAATTGAAATAGCACAAAGCAAATGGAGTAACCACCCCAAATTTGGAGTGACCACCTCAAATGTTCACAAGGACTATCTGTGCCCAATCTATGGTAGAGCACTCCAAGCTCTTACTGGTCTGATCAACCACAGTCGGACCCACTGAAACTTGAGTTTATCATGGTGATGTCATTTTGGTCCTCTTCGAGAATGAAGGACAACCAACCAACCAACCAACCAACCAACCAACCAAGTAGTCTTCCTTTTGAAATAATCTCCAGTTTATCCTGTCTATATCTTGTTTGTACATAGTTGTTTGCAGGTTGTCTCCCCCATTAGACTGTGCTCTCCTTGAAGGCAGGTACTGTGTTTTTGCCTTTCTTTGTGTCCTCACCACTCAGAATAGTGGCTGGTACATAGTAGGTATGTAATAAATGCTTCTTGATTTACTGACATGCACCTACACTCCACTTTGCATTTTTAGCTCTCCTTTGTCATCCCTGTTGAGGTCCTTTTCTGTTGAATGTAAACTTTTTCTACTTCTCTGATTACCTCTGGAGATCATAAATTTATTTTATTTTATTTTAAATTTAAATTTATTTTAAAATTTAAAAAATTTTTAAATTTATTTTTAGTTTACAACTTTCAGTTCCACAAGCTTTTGAGGTCCAAATTTTCTCCCCCACCTTCCTCTCCCCACTCCCCAAGACAGTGTGCAATCTGATATAGGTTCTACATAGATATATATATATTCACATTAAACATATTTTGACATTAATCATGTTGCAAAGAAGAATTATATCCAATGGAAGGAACCATGAGAAAGAAGAAACAAAAAACAAAACAATACAAAAAAGAGAGAGAGCAAATGGTATACTTCGATATGAATTCAGACTCTGTAATTCTTTCTCTGAATGTGGAGATCATAAATTCATACTTGGAAAGGACCTAAGATTAGTCTAGTCTAATCCCTTGGGTTTGAGGTCAGCTAGGTACCACAGTAGAGTGCCAGACCTAAGACCTGAATTCAAATGTGACTTTAGACACTTACTAGCTATGTGACCTTGGGCAAGTCACTTAACCCTGTTTGCCTCAGTTTCCTCATCTGTAAAATAACCTATAGAAGGAAATGGCAAACCAGTATCTTTGCCAAGAAAACCCTGAATAGGGTTTTCACAAAGAGTCAGACTGAATAATCAGTAAGTCTATGACCCCCAGAAAGAAACAGACAAGGTAAAAGAACCTGACACATTGCTATGTTCACACACTAGGGCTGCATCCCATCTCTCAGCTCACAGATTATGGCACAGTGGGGAAGGGTATCGAATTTCAATTCAGACCTGATTTAAATCCCAGCTCTGTCACCTGTTTGACTCTGGGTAATGTGGGACCCCAATTTTCTCATTTATAAGAAGAGTCAAGAGCAGCTAACCTGTAAGATCCCTTCTTCCTCTAATACTATAAGCTTATGTCATCCTATTTTGCCATTTATAAAACCTAGACAGGGGTATAAAACCTAGACAGAGTGAAGCATCTCCCAGGTCACCATTTTGGCACTCAACCTCTGCCTGCCTCAGTTTCCTCAAGTCTAAAATGGGTGTATTCACAGCACCTACCCCTCAGGATTATTGTGAGGATCAAATGAGACAATCATTGTAAAAATAAAATAAAAGTAAAGCTTAGCACAGTGCCTGTCAAAAAGTAGGTGCTATATAAATGTTAGCTATTTTTGTTATTTATTATTATTATTATTACCCTGGGGAAGAGATGAATCCCTCTGATCAAGTTTTACTCTGTCAAGCTTCAGTTTCAGAGTTTGTTTTCCTGTCCACCACACCCTTTCATGCGCCACAGAGAGTCCTACAGTGTCAGGGATGTACCGACCCCCAGGAAGAGGACAAATGCCTCATTCACATTCCTAAGTTCAGGACTTGCTAGAGCCTTTTAAGGTCACAAAACATTGCCAAGGGTACTTTTTATGGTTGTTCAGAATTTTCCAAAGGGTGCAAGGATGTGTATAAAAGGCCCCCTGTCTGGGGTCCTGCCTACCCTTGATTTCATCATCAGTTTGCTTCTGGCACATGGAGTTGCTTATCTTGAGCTTTACTGCCTGTGTTCTTGCGAGGACACAGAATGTTATAGGACAGGGACCAGGAGATTAGTTGTTTGCGTGGAAAAATTAGAAGGTTTAAACTTGAATCCTGGTTCTGCCTGTGAAAGCTGAGTGACCTTGGACAAGTCACTTTACTAATACGAGCCTCAGTTTCTTCAACATTAAAGTGAGGAGTTTAGACACAATAATGTCTATGAATCTATAAAAGTGGCATTTAAAGTATCCCTGACAACATTAGAAAATTGAGTCAAGACCAGATTAGTGGATAATAGAAAGGAAACAGATTAGATCTATTTTCACCAATGGTGTGATATTATTCCTGAGTTTCTGGGTCCATTAAAATGCGAGCTTCTTGAAGGAAGGAATATCCTTTACCTCTTTTTGTAGTACTAGCACCTGACACAGTGCCTGGCACATTTTTTGTGGTTCAATTGTTTTTCAGTCATGGTCAACTCTTCATGACCCCATTTGGGGTTTTCTTGGCAAAGATACTGGAGTGGTTTGCCGTTTCCTTCTGTAGGTTATTTTACAGAGGAGGAAACTAAAGCAAACAGAATTAAGTGACTTGCCCAGGGTCACACAGCTCCTAAGTGTCTAAGGCCAGATTTGAACTTTGATCTTCCTGAACCCAGGCCAGGCATTCTTAGCTATTTCACCACCTAACTGCCCCGGTTTGGTACTGAGTAGGTGCTTAATAAATGCTTATTGACTTAATGAAAAAGAAAAACCCCACAAACAAAGAGAAATATGGAAGAGAGAAGGTTTGACTTATAAAAATATTGCTGCTTCACGAAGAAGCAGTGTGACACGGACTGGGGGAAGGGACCTGGGCTCTAGTTCTAACTTTGCCACTAATGCCACTAAGAGACTTTATCTCTTTTCATCTCAGTTTCTTCTTCTGCATATAATCCATAGTTCAAAATCACAGTTCTGAGCTCACACCAGCTGAGTTTAATTTCTGGGGGACTTCTTAGTAGTAATTCAGTGGCTCAGCATCTACCCAGTGTTTATATTCTGGGGACATTTGAATTTGACATGGAGCATCAAATAGGTTTATTAAAATTCATGTAAGGTATATGCTAATCCCTTTTGCAAAGAAATAGCTATATTCTCCCTTTGGTGAGTGCCATTTCCTCTATCCCTCCCTATAGAAAGTCAGTCACAGTATCTGCAAAACAACTTCACATTCCTTTATAGATAAAGATTCATTAGCATGGCTGAAGATGAGGACCTCACTGCAGAGTAGTGTAAGTTTGCTTACTTCTGGAGATTATTATAAATTCATACTTGGAAGGGACCTAAGATTAGTCTGGTCCAAGCCCCTGGGTTTGGGGTCAACTCCAAGTCTAAATGCCCAGAAGAAAAGAAACTGGCCACATTGCTATGTTTATGTGTTAGGGCTGCATTCCATCTCAGTTCACAGTTCTACAGACTCGGTAGGCAACCTGCAAGGCACACTAGATCACTATGGTTCCTATGACTTCACCCAGGGAGTCGTTGTTGCTCACATAGCAGCTGCTGTCTCTGTCTGTTGCCGCCAGCTCATATTCCTTGTCATCACCATATCCCAGAATTCCCTTCTGGCCTCCTTGTGTCTCTTCCTCCACAGAATCTTCATCTTACTCTTTCAATTGCACATGTGTCTCCAGCTTTCCTTTCATCCTGTGTTAAGGAGAGAAAGGAATGACAGAATCATCTGTTAGGAAGGAGGGGCAGATTTTCCTCTAGTTTGTAAAATAAGAGGATTTTGAGCTCTAAAAATCTGTAAATAAGTAACTTTTTCTTAGGAGAACAGGGGCTTCCTTAGCTTCCAAGAACCTCCCTTCCTTTGGTTCACCCTGCTTGAATCACTCCTGGGGTGTTTCTGAGTGAAATGAGGGTTGAGAACTAGAATTATTCTACCTAATTTCCCACTTTGGCTCTAATTTAGTCTTACCTACTTCTATCCGATGGCCATAGAAGACTTCAGATAAAGAAAAATATAATAATTGGACATTCAGCACTTCTATGGTGCCTAATATTTTTCCTAGAGCTTTCCAGTTCAGTTAAACAAATATCTAATCAGTGTTTCCTATCTGTAAGGCACTATTGCTAGGTGTACCAACACACACTTACAAGATTGGTAAAACAGATATTATTATCCCCATTTTGTGGGAAAGAAAAAATGGTAACAAGTAGCCCCCTTCTCTCACCATTGGTGAGTTCATTCCTAAACCCCTACTTTGAGGAAGGGCCCAGGTCAGCTATTCTTTCCCTTCTGGCTCTGCTTCTGACTCCCCAGATTTCAGGACCATAACATAGTGGTTAGCTCCCCTCCACCTTAGTCTTCCTTCTTTAGAATATAAGCTCCTTGAGGGTGGAGACTATTTCTTTTTGTTTATTTTCTCCTTCTGCACTTAGCACAGGGTCTGGCACACCGTAAACACAATAAATCATTGTTGACCTGACTTGACTTAACAATATGGTGCTGTTGATTTATGGTGAATCCTCAACTAGAATCCAGGTTTCATGCTGCCTTCCTGGGATTTTTAGCAAAAAAAAATTTACTTAATTAGGCTAGTTCATTTGAACTAGAAGGGTCCAACTTAGTGTCAGTCACATCACTGGATCAATTAATTATTGTAGATAAAGAAAAAAGTAATTACTTATGTAACTGAAGTCATGCAACTCTCATGAGCCTATGGATTTCCCATCATCTATCCCATTATCAAAAAACTTGGTCAGTTCTGCATTGCCAGACTCTTTCTGACACAATGGCATCTGCCCTGGAATTTCAAGTTTTAGACTTGTCAGGTGTGTGTGTGGGGAAAGTTCCTGACTCCCATCAGCATCACTGACTTCAGGCTATGGCTGTGTCTCAACTGCAAACCACATAGTTCATGCCTTTTGGGGAGGAGTTGCATCTGAAGGACTTTTCATTGTGGTTTAAACTGAGTTTTAAGAGACATCTTTTAATAAGATGATGCATAGCAGACATAGCAGACATAAGCTGAATAAGACTCCCTTTCATTGTCTGGGAAAATTCTCTCACACTTCCTCCCAAGACTTAGAAAAGATGAGATTCTTCTTCCCCCACCCAAAATCCTTCTTATAAATCCAATAAATATTAAAAAACAACCAACATCATATAAATTGCAACATATACTAATCATGGGATTTAGAACTGGAAGGAACTTTCGATAGTTCTTTTATTCAGGATAAACTACTGAATTTGCAGCTAGGTGGTACAGTAGATAGAAAGCTGTGCCTGGAGTCAGGAAGACCTGAATTCAAATCCAGCGTCAGACACTTACTAGATGAATAACCCTGTGCAAGTCACTTAATCAATGCCTGCCTCAGTTTCTTCTCCTGTAATATGGTGATAATAATGACTCCTACCTTCCAGGGTTGTTGAATTACTTGAGATATTTGTAAAGTGTCTGACATAGTAAGTGCTTGTTTATACACAATTAGCAGGTTAGTACGGGGCAAGACTCAAACCCTAGTCCTTCTGTGTTCAAATATAAAATTCATCCTTTTCTACCATGCCATTATGATTTTTTTTGGGGGGGAAAGAGGTCAAAATGTGACAAGAAGATGTCTGAGAACACTGTTCCTAGATCGTAAGATAATTCAGCACATAGCTACCCAATTCTGATTTGGAGAAACTGCAGTGAAAAGTGCAAGGACAGCACCCAGGGGGACCCTACAGGGAAGGAGGGAATGGGTAATGGGTAAAGTGATGGACCTGAAATGGCACCACACTGGGTTTTAACTTGGCTAGGGAGCCTTTCCTGATCCACTTAGTGCTGATGCCTTCCTGCTATGGATTATCTCCAATTTATCCCATACATAGATTGTTTGCATGTTGTCTTCCCTATTGGATTGTGAGTTCCTTGAGGCTTTTTTCACCTTTCTTTGTAACCCCAGTGTTTAGCACAATGCCTGGCACATTAGCAGAAGCTTAATGAATGCCTATTGGCTGACTGACTACAATAGTAATTAGTTGCATATGAAAATATCCAGTCACAGCTTCTCTAAGCCTATGTTGAGGTGTCTGCATGGGTAAAGCACTAGGTCTAGAGTCAAAAATGACCTGAGTTCAAATGTGACTTCAGGCACTTACTACCTGTGTGACCCTGGGCAAGTCACTTAACCTTTGTTTACCTTAATCTATTGGAGAAGGACATAACAAACCAGTCTAATATTTTTGCCAAGAAAACCCCATGGACAGTATGGTTTACAGGGTCATAAAGAGCCTCTGCTCCCTGATTTGTAAAATGAAGGTGATGATATCTGTAAAGCAGGGATACTTAACCTGGAGTCCATGGACTTGTGGGTAGATGGTAACATTATATATAAATCTATTAATATGTAAACTATACAAGGTTGTGACATTTATATATAACATGTACTTTTATATTATTTATACATTGTTGTATATCATACTGTTTATTGTATGTTTCTTTATAAATATTGCAACTTTGTTTCAATATTGGTTTCCTTTATAATCTTGTATATATTTTATTTAACGTATTTTAAAACATTATTCTGAGAAGGGGTCTACATAGGCTTCACCAACTACCAAAGTGGGGGAGGGGCCCATGAATTGAAAAACAAAAACAAAAAAAGATAAGAACTTCTGATGTAGGAAGAGACCTCTCTGCGTGTTCTCGTGTCCTCTCTAAGACTAAAATACAGAGCAGTTGCAGAATGTACCATGGTGGAGGGAATCTTCTCTTTAAGAGTTCTCTATGGCAATGAAATCACAGATCCGGTAAAACACAAGGCTCCAGTAGATATCTCCCTCAGATCCGGTAAAGCTCCAATGAAAGAAGATAATGCAAAGCAGTTTGCAAAGCTATGCAAAAAGCGCCCTGAAAAGCGCTATGGAAATGCTCAGCTATTATTGTGAAGAGATTCAAGAAAAACCTCTAATGGGAAACTGAACCAGTGTCAAACAGTTGTGGTTATAGGCGGGCTTGGAAGTGTTCAGAAATGTGTGTGTGTGTGTGTGTGTGTGTGTGTGTGTGTGTGTGTCTGTCTGTCTGTCTGTGTGTCTGTCTGTCTGTGTGTGTGGTGTGCACGCGCGTGCACACGGGCTCGCTCCAGGAGCTGCGGCTGGGAGCGCAGTTGGGCTGCAGCTGGTGTTGATCGTGTGGAAGCCCTGAGTCACTCCCTCATTAGCCGGCCCTGACATCATGTTTCATTGTCCTTTCTTCCTTTCCAGGTTTTCTTTTTTGTCCCCGGCCCGTCCCCGCCCGCCTGGGAGTGCGGGGTGTAAAAATCGAGAGGCAATCCTGTTCTACCGGGCTGGCCCCGGGGCTTCCTGAACAAAGGCGTCCAGATGGAGCACAAAAGAGGGACGGAGGGATCCGTGGGTGCTGGGCAACCCACTTTCAGGATTGAGACAGAGCGGGGCCGGCTCTGCAGCAAAAGGAGGGGCGGGGCGGAGCTGGGCTACTGCGGTACCGGGAGGGAGGGGCAGGGAAACCAGAGCGGGGTGGGGAGCCGGGTGGGGCCCGGGGACACATTTTCCTGTGCTGGATTGGGTTGGCTGCACTACCAGTATCAGCGAGAGCCGTGGAAGTAAAATTTCCTCCATATAGTTTGAGCTGAATGCCTTTAATGTTCAGTTTTAAGTACTATTGTAGGAGAGTGTATTAATTAGTTATATATGGAGAATGTCCCTAAAGTCTTAGTGCAGTTTTAAGCTTTAGTACTCTACAATATTCTTACATTACAGTACATTATATCAATTACAGCATATTTTATGTAATATCATATTATATATGAGCCGGTTTCCTCATCTGTAAAATGGGGATAATAATATCCCCTACTTCTCAGAGTTGTTGTAAAGATCAAATTGTAAAGTCCTTAGTATAGTGCCTGGCACACAGTAGGCACTATTTAAACGTTAGCTTGTATACACACTATGAGACAATTCTCTCATCTGTAAAATGAGAAGTGGGGTGGGAGAGGAGGATTCCAGTAGATAACCTAAAGTCCCTTCCATCTCTAAAATGGTGATCTACATCATAAGCCTTCTATAATGCTCAAATGTTCCTTTGTATACATATGCTGTGCTTTCTTCCTAAAGGCAGCATCAGGCTTGACAGATCGAGAACTGGCTTCTCATGCAGGAAGACCTCGGTTCAGGTTCAGCATCTGACACGTAGTTATCTATGTGACTCTGGGCAAGTGGCTTCATCTTAGGAAACTCTCTGACTATGAGTCAGATCTCAATTAATAGACGTAGTTCCGTCCCTGGAGCTCCTGGCACAAATTAAATCATTGGACTGGTTAAAAAAATAACAAACCAGCTTTCTGAAAAGAAATTAATTCCAGGTAAATTTGTGTGTATATATGTACATATCCAGTAAGAATATAAGCTATTTGAGGATACAGAATGTTTTTCTTTTTTGTTTCTCTTTGTATCCCTAATACCTAGCAACTGATTGGCTTAATGAATGTTTGCTCAATATATACATGTGAGAGGCAGAGGGGTGAAGGTGGTAGAGAACCAGTCTCATAGCCAGGCAGACCTGAGTTCAAGCATTGCTTCTGACACATACTGACTATGCAACTCTGGACACATAGTCTGACCACTTAGTGCTGGTCTGGGTAACTAGAACTACAAATTACAGAAAGGGGTTGACCTTCCTTGAAGAAGGAATTTCTTCACCTGAAAATCTCCTATCCAAATTAAATCACAGGTCTGGTCAATATCCTTATGTGTGTGTATGTGCACATTTATGTATATCCATACATATATACAAATATGGATTCTACAAGCACATAGCTATTTCTAGGTTCTTTAGTCACAGCAAACCATTTATACATATATATTATACTTAAAGATATCTGTGCTGTCATCAAAATGGGTACTCTCTCCAATGGTGCAAGTTGACAACCTGTCCATCTATGACTTTTTATCCTGTGTGATCCTGCCTGAGTCCTCCCATGAATCTACCTTGGAGGCCTTCTTTCTAGGTCAGGGATTCTTAACCTTTTTTTTGCATTATGGATCCCTTTGGCAGTCAGGTAAAGCCTATAGAGCCCTTCTCACAACGATATTTTTTAAACAATTGAAAGAAACTCTAACTTGCAGTTAGAGGTTATTGAAAGTTAAGTTGTAAATTTTCCCCCATCCAAGTTCATTCAGTTGTTCAGTCATTTTACAGTCATGCCTGACTCTTCCTGACTGTATTTAGGGTTTTCTTGGCAAAATACTGATTTGCCATTTCTTTCTCTAGCTCATTTTACAGATGGGGAAACCGAGGCAAATGAGGTTAAGTAATTTGTCCATGGTCACAAAACTATCAAGTGCCTGATGTCAGATTGAATTCATGAAGATGAGTCTTCCTGACTCCAGGCCTGGCACTCCATCCATTGTGCCACCTAACTGTTCATGGATCCCCTTTAATCTATCTGTCCATGCATCCCAGGTTCAGAACCCAAACTCAGATCATTTTAACATTCTGTGGGTACTAGTAGAGCATTCTGAATATCCTTCTGTTATTTTTCAATTTAGCTACCCAGTTGGCCCTTTTCTATCATACAGATCTTGCATGATGACTTTGACCCCATTTTGGGTGCATAAGTTACCACTGATCACATGCTGCAGCTTCCTTCTGCTCACTACCTCCATCGCCATTTGGTTCACCTGAAAATTCTATTCTTTGGACAATGCAGTGTTCTTCAAGTGGGGGCCTCTCACGTATAATAGCTGCATTTAAATAGTTTTCAGATTTGCAAAGAGCTTCACATATATTATTTCATTTGAGTCTCCTGACAACCTGGGAAGTAAGTCATATTATTATCCTCATTTTACAGCTGAGCAAACAGGAGGATCAGAGAGATTATATGACTCAGGATCACCCAGCTATGTCTGATGTGATATTTGAACTCAGGACATCCTGATTCTAAGCTCAGTATTTTATCTACTATGCCACCTAGCTGTCTATATTTGGTGTGCAAGTTGATATTTTGATATTCAACAGTCCTAATATATTTTTTAATTGGACTTAACCAGGGTTGGGGAACCTGAGGTCTTGAAACCACATGTGGCTTTCTTTTGATTGAGTTCAAATTTTACAGAACAAATCCTTTTATTAAGGGGATTTGTTCTGTGAAGTTTGGATTCAGTCAAAAGGCTGCACTTGAAGACCTAGAGGGGTACATGTGGCATGGAGGCTGAAGGTTCCCCACCCCTGGACTTAACAATTCGTTCTTGGCCAAGACCACATAATAGGAAGGCTGGTCTGAGAAGGTCTGTTCTCCAGAAAGCACTTTCTGACATAGTTAAGCATACAGTTCCCTCACAGCCATGTTCATGTACCACCCACATATTGTTTTGGTTAAGAGAAACTATCCAGAAGGATTCTAAAGCAGCTATACTAAGTATACTAAGTGCATAGTTACAGGGCTAAAAGGAAACGAAAGTCATAAAATGTCAGAGTTGGAAGGGATAGTGGAGACGGTCGAGTCCATCTTTCCACATCCTTTTGACGTGACCAGCAATGATCACCCAATGAATTCTTGAGTGCTTCCACTGATGGCAAAGTCACTCACTCATTTTGGAAAGCTCTCATTGTTATTAAGTTATTTGTTATATAGAGCCAATTTCTGTATCTCTGCAGTTTTCTAACTCTGCTCTCTGGGAACAAGTAGAGTAGATCTAAATAGCACTCTTGCAGTCTTACAAATGTCTGAAGACAATGGTCATTCTTTCCCCCTGTACCCACTTCCATCCTCAATTTAATTTTCTCTTATTATTCTGGGATTAAAAGAAATCATGTTGTGGACAAAATTGAGTTTTAAGAATGATTTGTATTTGTTTTTCTTTCTTTTTTTAAAATTTAAATACACAATAAGAAAAGAAACAGACTTAAATACAAAAGAAAAAGAAAAAAGCATTGCTATATATGTGCACAGCAGAACATTAGAGAGCATTCAAAATATACAGCAATAAATTTCCATTTCGAAAAAACCTATATGAAAATAGTACACATTGTGTTCTGAGCTTCTTAAGAATAAATTGAAAATACAACTCAAGTCTTAAATCTGCCATTTAAGTATCGTTTGACCTTGGGTAAATTGCTTTACTACTCTGAACCTCAGTTTCCTTAGCCACAAAATTAGGGTATTGATTCTGGCACCACCTACCTTACAAGGAAGTTGTGAGGAGCTTTGTAAACTTTAGACAGTTATAGGAATGTAGGCTGTTATTATTACATGCCAAATACCTCACGGGTATGTTATGAGATAAAAATTCTAGACTGCTTTAAGATTCCTAGACATAGGTGCTTTAAATTGTTACCATATGGTGGTAGAGTGGTATTAGTAAAATCTGAGAAATACTTGGCTTTTTCTTGAAAACTTTTCTTTGATCATGTTTTATTTCTGTTTTTTTTTTCTTTATGTTAATTGAAGGTGTATGGGTGGGTGTGGGTGACCATGAAGGCTATATGTATTCACATGGGTCTGTCTAGATCTGGCTCACAGGAAGGCAAGAAGTGATACCACTAGAATTGCCTCCATCTACCTTTCTCCAAGGTAGCTTTTGATTTAGGCCTAGAGGGGCAGGTTTGGAGCCAGAGGCAAGTCACTTTGGTTTCTTCAGAGAAAGGAAACTGGGTTAGTATTATAGATATTCAACCTACCTCCCCTCCCTAAATATTGTTGGGGGTGGGGAGGAGGGCAGGAAAGAGAAGAAAGAGGATACTACAGTGCAGGTGGTCTAACATGAAGACAGCCAGGAAGAAACATGATTGGTATAGGTATGAGAAGGTAAGATGAAACCTCACCAATCAGAGTCCAGAGTACCAGGGGTCAAAGTCCAGTTTCTAGGAGGAAGACTGAGTGCAAGGAGCATGGCACAGAGATGTTTTATTGCTATTTTTCTATGTTCACATCAGTAATTTCTGGGAATATTCCTCATCATCCCTCTCCCAATTGAACCTTCTCTTGCAATAAAGAAAAAAAGTGAAGAAAAAACCAGCCATTACAATGATGAACTCTGACAACATATACAGTGTTTCATTATCTTCTCTCTGGGTCCATTACTGGCTTTTTTGCTGCTCAGAATTTAACTTTCCTTCTTGTGATCTAGAAAAGGCCTACGTGGAAAACCTACACTTGAAGGCAAAAACCCTCTGTGTTGGTGGACCGAAGTGACAATGGATTCCAGTAGTATGGTTTGTGGACAATTAGTAAGGTATAATGAAAACAGTAAATTTGGAGTCAGAGGAAATGGATGTGAATGCTAGATCTGTTCCCGATTACCTCTGCAAACTTCTGCAAGTAATTTCATCTCTTGGGTCTCAGTATCTTCATCTGCAAAATGAAAGGGGTTGGAATAGCTGTAGCCAGCATGAAATCCATGATCTTACTCTCTTGCTTAGAACATGGTACAAATGAGGTGGTTTGGCTACACTCTATCCTATAGCTACCAACCATACTATGATTCCAACCCAGAATTCCCAAAATGTATATTCTTATTCACATGGACAATACACTGCAAATCTATCCAGTATTATTAGATTAACAAGAGAGGGTATGTGTTCTAGCAAGAGGACCTCTGGAACCCCAAGCAAGATCAGAGCATCATAGACTGAGCTAGAAAGGGGCCACAAAGGTCATTTAGTACAAGCAACTCAAAGATTTTACAGATGAGAAAAATAAAGAAAAGAAAGTTTCAGCAACTTCCCTAGGATCAATAATAATACGTGCCCAGAGACAGAATTTGAATGTCTCTTCCTCTGACTCTGAAACCCTCTTATAACACATTGCCCAAGGATGTTCTTAGTTCTTTAACACCCTGAGGAAAAGGAAGCTTGCATATCACCTGAGAACAGAAGTCAGCTGGGGTGACCCATTTCTCATTTTCACTGCAAGCACACATATTCTCTTAAAATAGGAGCTGGAGAAGAGAGGAAAAGCACAGATGCCCAGACCATTTGTTTAAGGAAATGACACATTATCCTTTTCCCAACATCTGGTTATCCCTGAAAGACAGTCAAACTCTGATAGCATTGTTGACTCACTAAAATGTGGTATCTTCACCTCAAGGGAGGTGGAGGAGAAGTAGAGAAAAAAGATTTTTATTTTCAGTGTCAGCTGATGAGATGGCTGCCTAGTATAGAGGGAGAAGGGTCACTTGGATGCCTATTTTGGTCTCTACTGGCAGGACCAGAAGATTCCTTCCTGTCCAGTGTCTGACAGGCAGCTATATTTCCTTTTTCTGAAATCTTCTTTAGAAAGCTGGAGGGATCAAAGTGCCATCAGGGGCTCTAATTTCTAGACCCCAGAGCAGATATATTGATAAAGGGAATAAAGTGGGGGCTGGAGAGAAGATTTGATATGAGCACTGGAAGGGGAGAAGGCCATGAGATAATAGTGGTGATGGGAAGTAGGGATGGACTTGAGGTCCAGGACCAGGGGTGCTTTAAAATTGATGTGTAATGGTGACTCACAGGGGAACCAGTAGCATCTGGCTGCCTGGGAAATGCACTCAAATCCAGTTCTAAAGCTCCCTTGGGAGCACAGAATAATGCAGAGTAGTAAGAACAGTTCAAGGAGTAAAGTCTCTCTTTAGGTGAGCCAGCTTTGTCCTGAGCAGAGGGCAAGCATTTTGTTAATCCTCATATTATTATGATGTCTTGATCTGTGTGTGTGTGTGTGTGTGTGTGTGTGTGTGTGTGTGTGTGTGTGTGTACCCCTTTAGCAGTCTGGTAAAACCTGTGGACCCCTTATCTTTAAATGAACTATAAAAACAAACCATGTAAGATTACAAAGGAAACACAAAGTAAGTGAAAAGAAAAAATGTAATTTTTTTCCCACCCAAGTTCATGAGCCCCCTGAAATTAACCCATGGATCCACAAGGGGACTCCAGGTTAAGAATCTCTGCTCTACATCTTGGATTTCTTGGTCATTTTAAGAAGAGGTCTGGAGAAAGGAAGGGACTGCTCTCATTAAGTTAACAAGAGTTCCTCTCTGACCAGTGGAGAAGGGCACCTCCCTGCCTCTAAAATCTGTGGGTTTTTATGCCAGACCCTTGTTTTGTTCCACAGAGGGCATTCTGCAGAAAGTATCCTGGGAATTCGGCCTGTGAACAAAAAGGGGCATTTCCTTGCATGGGCTTCCTGTTTGGGTTTACGTAGGAACCCAAAGGATAGGCGGCCTCATAAATCCTTTAGACATCACTGATGTGGGTGTTCCAATTCCTTTGGCTGGATGCCATGGGAAAATTTCACAGAAATAGAAGTGGGGAGGAAAGCACATTCACCCTTAGGGTCTCTGGGTTGGTTCCAGAACCTCATGTCTCTTCATTTGTAAAATAAGAGAATTCGACAAGATAACCTATAAGATTTCTTAAGTTCTGATAATTCTTTTATTGTTATGATTTTTTTTTGGTATGTTTGTTTGTGTGTGTGTGAGGGGGGAGGGTGTATGTGTATGTGAGTAGTTGATGGGGGATGGGAGGGTAGTGTTTTTCCATTTTCTCAAATTCATTTCAGTGACTGATATCACTTCACTATTCAGACCTATGGAACCATAATTAGAATCTTGAGTAAAATATTAGAAAATTGCCCTGGATATCTATCATGACCCTGCTTTGAAGGGAGGTACTTTTTCAAGCTTGGTAATTCCCAAACTACCCTGAACATTTTGCTAGATCCAGAAATGACAGAAATCCAGACCTCTGGATTTTCACAATTATTTGCCTGATAGTTTGGGCAGGGTTCTTAATGTTTGGTTTGAATGGAAAAAACTTACAAAGAATGAAATTTCAGTAGATTGTATGTTATACTATTATAGATTGTATTATATATTATAACATATTAAAATGCTAAGGAAGATGTTTGTTTGGTAGGATAATTTACCTTCAATTGCTTTTACTCAGTTTTTAACTCCATCTCTGTATATGTCTAAGGCAGGTTTCCTAATGACAGATGGGCTCTTCAAGCATTTTGTCCTAATCAAAAGAAGTGCCCTCCCCTAGAGCAGTCAGTTGTCATGGCGTTGCCACTATTCTACCCTGTTTATGAGGCAAGATGAGAATATTTAAGTACTCACTCCAAAGCCCAGCCTGGTGTTAGTTTAAGCCTGGCTAGGCTTCCCAGGGTAGTTACAACTGACTTGGCTTTCTCACCCAGTTCACTCCTGTAACCCACACACAAACAAGATGAGTGGGGGACTGCCCAGTGACACACATTTTCACCAGTATACATACAGACTGGACTCACTCTATTGTGGTTTTAACTTTGTGGACAGAACTCATAGGAAGAAATACAACTCCCATCAAAGGTTAACCATTGGGAGAGGGTCCCCATTCCTCTGTGGGCTATAGCCACAAAAACTAGCTGTTAGCACCAGCAGACGCTCATTTACAGATTAGCTCTGAGTAGGCAGAACAGACCTAAAAAACTAACCACTCACAGTTTTCTGAGACTGCTCAAGCTTCTCCCTGCTGTGTGCGTGCTCCTTGGAATCAGTCCCAGACCTACTGATAGCCTGTGCTTCCTGGAATCTAACTTGGCTGATTAGCTCCTAGCCTATCCCTTGTTTAGCGTTTCTCATCCTCATTCTCTTCCAATGGTGAGACATCAAGGCTTAGATTTAGTGAATGCTTCTGGTCTGCTTCTTCCTTAGTATGTCTCAGCCTTGTCTTTCTAGCACGTTATCCTACCATTAGGGTCAGGAATTCTTAACCTGGGGTTCATGGACATAATAGAGGTCTATCATGGGTAAATTTCAGGAGTCTGTGAACATGGATGGGGAAAAAATCTTTGTTTTCATCAGCCTCTAACTGAAATTTATCATTTCCTTCAATTATGAATGTGGGCAATTAATATTATTCTGAAAAGGGGCCCCTAGGCTTTACCAGACTGCTAGAGGTGTCATTGACACAAAGAAGATTAAATTCTACTGCATTACACTGATTCCCTGGTCAAAGACCAGGTTGAGAAATTTAGGGGAAAGATTATGAGTTCTGTTTTGGATATATTGAGTTTAAGACAATAACCTGCTTCTTAAAGTCCCTGTTTCTGTCAAAGGTACCACCAACCACCTAATGAGCCAGGTTCATAACCTATAAGTTTTCATGATTCTTCACACTTTCTCATCCCCCCATAGCTAATCAGTTTCAAAATTTTGTCATTTCAACTTGTAGGCTATCTCTCACATCCATTTCCATACACATAGATGTATCCCCTCTAGCTTGAACTATTGAAACAGTGTCTCCATGGGTCAGTCTCTCTCCGGTCTTTCCCTTTTCTCAACATCTAACCACTTAGCTGATATTTCTAAATTTGATATTCCCCAACCACAGGTCTGATCATGTCATTTCTCTGTGTAGAAACTTCAGTGACTTCCTGCTGCCTCTACTGAGATTCAGAAAAACTAAGTGGCTTGCCCAAGGTCATCCAGATGCCATGTGACTAAAGTAGGATTTGGCTCCAAAGCCAATGTGCTTCTTATCATTTGGTTTGGGGTTGGGAGGTGGGGGAAGGGAGAATGGAGGCAGGTGCAATGTTAGTGATTTGCCTTGTGTCATACTTCTATCTTCTCCATCCTTCCTCAGCCCTTTGAGTGCCAGGACTATTTGTTTCATTTTTTTTAGCAACTAAAAAATGAGAATAATGATGATAAGGCAGTAAAGGTAGGTAGAAGCCAGACTGTGGAGCCCTGAAGGTTGTTTTAGTCTTAGCATTCATGGCTTAGAAAGACTCTCTGTTCCTGGGCCTCTCTCTCTGACTGGAGTGGGAAGGGCTCTTCCCAGTACCTCCATTTAAGGTGGGCACCCAGGTCAAACATTTCTTTATTTTTCTACAGGCTGCTCTCTGGACTTCATCATGTCCTGCAAGTGAGTACCTTCCTCCCCCTGTTTCCCTTTTCAGCTTTGTTTTTATGTGTTGTCTTCCCCATTAGAATGTACACTCCTTCAGGGCAGAAATGTGTTCCTTTCTTCCTTTCCTCTTTTCTTTCCTTTTTTTTCTTCCTTCCTTCCTCCCTTCCTTTCTTTCACTTATATCTATATTTCCAGGGCTTAGCCCATAGTAAGCACTTAAATGCTTGTTGACTGAATGACTGAACAGATGAATGTGATCACAGTAACTCATTAGGAAGATTGCCCATAAAGGAGATCCTGTTATAGTCTGGATCTTCATTTGCACTGTATCTCTGATGAAAGTGAGCTAGGCAGAGTACTAAAGGATGAGAAATCCCAGGTGACACTTAGATTGTGCCTGCCTAGGAAGGACAAAGATAGAGGATTATGCCAGATTGGTTGGTAGGTTATAGGGAAGTTTGGGCACAAAAGAGGAGGGTCTGGCAAACTTGGTTGGTACCGTACGTAAGCCATGCAGACTAACGAAATCCAGAGAGGTCAGCTAAGGAAGCAAGAAACAGAAAGGTATTATAGGTCTAGATAGATAGGAAGTCAAATCCAAAAAAGGTTAACTAGGGCAGAGAACAGGAACTCAAATTAGGAGATTAGACAACAAAGAATCAGGGACCCAGATAAAGGATCTGAGCATTTAGCATTTAGGAAGTTAGTCCAAAATATCTAGCCAACGGAGGTGGTACAGGATCTAGCCAAGAGACATAGGAGGCATAGGACACCACCAGCCAGAAAGGAACTTGAATTGAGTCAATGTCTTTCCAAGGAGGAGGGTCCTGCCCAAGACCTAAATATGGTTAGGCTTCATTGGAGACTAGAGATAATCAATGGACAGCCAATGGTTGTACTAGTACTAAAATGTAAAGTACTAAAGGAGGACCCTCAGCATGCTATGTAGATTTGTTAAGGGAAGAGTCATGGGAGAACATAGATAAGCATTGAAGAAGATGAGAAGGAATGTGGTATAGGCTTATTAGATTTGGCTTCTTCCATGCTTTTTTGAAGAGAGAAGAAAGGAACATTTTAGCAATGGCAGCCTAGTGTGACTGATGGATTCACCTAGTAGAGCCAAGCAGTGTTAAATATTCTGTGCTAACCTGAATGTGACTTTTCTTGACTTATGTGTGATTGATATACTCATATAAGTGCAACAATTCCTTTATTCAAGACTGATGCCTTTGCTAATGCAACAGCATCCCTTTGTCTATGTTAGGATAAAGCAGCACTCATCCTACTTCAACTCAGAACCATGGCTGGAGCCATGTGAAGGGCTTTAAATGATCAGAAGAGTCTATATTTTTATCCTGGAAGCAACAGAGAAACAGTGAAGCTTCTCAATGAGAAGTGACAATCAGACCAGGGGTTTAGGAATATCTGTTAGTTCTGTGGATGGATTGAAGAGATGAAAGGCCAAAGGCAGACCAGGTAGGAGGTTATTGCAATAGTCCAGGCCAGAGGTGATGAAAGTCTGAGCGAGGGTGATGGCTATTTAAATGAAGAAGGGAAGGCTGGATGCTGTGGAGGTGGAATTGACTGAACTTGGCAACTCTTTGATAGTATCTCATCACGAGAAGGCCCAATATTCCATTTCTGTTTCACCTTCAGATCTGCTGTACCTCCACACTTGCTGCCTGGTTTTCACTCAAGTACCCTCCTTCCCACCTCTTCCAACAGTCTTCCCCCTCCCTTTCCAACTCCCCTTTATGTTTTGTCTTCTTCTGCTAGAATGTAAGTTCCTTGAGAAAAGGAACCATCTTGTTTTGGTATCTCCAGTGTTTATCCTTAATAAATCCTTTATCTGTCATCTATCTATCCATCCATCTGTCTATCCATCATCAAGTGTGATGGGGATTTGGTGCATTCTCTAATCACCTAAGATAGAGTCATTCATGGAGGCACTGGGGACTTACTTTTAGGAGATAGAACTGGTACACGAATTGACATTGTGCATTGACCTTTCACATGGTTGGTTGGGAACAGCCTTTTTCTATTCCCTACATTGCCAGAACTGTCTGAAACTCTAAAACTGCCCTATTTTCCTTAATTCACATCTGAGTCACTTGCTGGGAGCAGAATCCTTTACTTTCAGATGCAAATGCAGTAGAAAAAAAAAAGGCAGATTATGCTCAGTCAGGCAGTTTGGGAGATGCAAACAGTTCTAGTTATGCAGCCAATGGAAAAAAAAGACTTCTCCCCACCACACAGTAAATCAATGCAGAATGTCCACATGTGTGCCCATTCTCCTGTCTGTAAGAAGCAGGTCCCAGTATCTTCTACAGAGGTGATTGTCTTAGAGAATAAGGGCATGTAATAAACCCCTATTATGCTAGGATAAAGTACAAATTCCTTTGCTTGGCATCCAAAACCCTTTCCAATCTGGTTCCAACCTATAGTTCCAGACTGATTTCACATTACTTTCCCTCATGCACCTATGATTCAGCCAAACTTTTGATGTTTCTCCACATGACCTTATTCACCTCCCCCCCCACCCCCACACCCTACACCCCCTTGACTTTGTACAAACTGTTCCCCATGGCTTGGCTTTCCCAACCAATGAACTAAGTTCATTGAACTTTCCCAAGAAATGTTCATGATATGCTAGCAAGCTGGTAGGCTTTCTAGCTCAGGCACAACCATATTAGACTCTCTGGCCCTAGGATCTTCTGATATGTAAAGGTCATATTCCTAAACTTCCACCAATCTAGCCCTGTGATCAAGAAGGGGATGTAATTTCTAACAGAGGAGAGTCTCCCATTGGAAGATCTGGGTAGATTTACTTTGTTGGACATTTGACTATCCTCTGAGATCTAAAATTAATAATAATTTAAATAATAGTAGACATGTATCTAAATAATTTAAATTGAAATAATAGTAGACTTTAAGGTTTATAAAACATTATCTCATTTGATAACATACTCTAGACCATACTTGTGTTCGGGACTCAATAACCACAGGACAGCCAGAGTAACCCATTTTTCTTTTTTACAAAAAACACCAGAGAGGAAGTGGTCAAAGACTGAAAGATCTTCCAGTAGAATCTGGTAAGTTCTAGACCACAGTAAATAGCCAAGGCATCTGTCTGGAAAGGTTGGGAAGGTTATAGGAGATAAGATATTGAGATGGAGATGCCAAGAAATGAATTGATTAGGTAGGTGGAAAATTAAAAAAAATATATAAGCATTAGCAGCAGGAGATGGCATAAAATAGACAGTTGGGTGGTGCAGTAGATAGATTGGCTGAATTTGGCCTCAGACACTTCCTAGCTGAAGTCACTTAACTGAGCAAGTCACTTAACCTCTGTCTGCCTCAGTCTGCTCTACTATGAAATGGAGATAATAACAGTACCTACCTCCCAGGGTTGTCGTAAGGATCAAATGAAATAATTTTTGTAAAGCACTTAGGACAGTGCCTGGTACTTAGTAGGCACTTAACAAATGCTTGTTCTCTATCCCTTCCACATTGAAGGAGTTAGAATGAATCTGAATACTCATACACACATTGTATATACGTGGGTGCTGCTGGCTTTTCAAGTTTGTTCTTCCTTGCAAGAGCTGATTTGCCCAAGAGTAAAATATTGGACTATCGGGACCCTGCTTATCTGAGGAAACTAAGGAGCTGGCCTCGTTTGCTAAGGTTAGAAAGGGAAGTTGCTGCTGATGAAAATAGACCACAGACTAGACTAGTTTGCCTCCTGTCTGAGAATGTAGCTCTGAGGCACACATCCCTCCTTGTTATCAGGAGGAGAAAAGAAATACTCTCACATCAGGGCAAGCAGAGTCTTATTGTGCAGGCATGGCTAGGTGTTCTGGTCTGACTCAGGCTGGTCCAGAGGCTCACGTTTGGGCTTGGAATGAAATGACAGACTTCCCAGACTGTCTAGCAGTCAACAAAAACAGAACTACTTAGCATAAGGAGGATATTCAGGTTAGGAGAAAGATGGAATGGAAATTGAAGAGGAATGGGTTTCTGGGGCTAAGTATAAGATAGGCAGTCACCTAGAATTCAGTACCAGTAACAGGATAAGGAATGGTTGTAAGATGATAGATTTAGAGCTGGAAGGGGCTTCAAAAGTGACCTAGTCTAATTCATTTGTATGAAGATACTGAGGTCCAGAGGGACTTATACTTCTCAACATTACTTTTTTTTTTTAAGCAATGCTCAGAGATTAGATGCTAGAAAATTCTGTTCTCTGTCTCATATAGGCAGGCTGGCTAAATGGCACAGTGAGTAGAATCCTGGGCCTAGTGTCAGGAAGAATCCTTTTCATGAGTTCAAATCTGGCCTCAGACATTTTCTAGGTGTGTGACCCTGGGCAAGTCTGTTAACTTTGTTTGCCTCAGTTTCCTTATCTGTAAATTGAGCTGGAAAAGGAAATAGCAAAGCAGTCCAGAGTCTCTGCCAAGAAAACCCCAAGAGTCAACATAACTGAACAACAATTACATTGCATACAGGTATTGATGAGTGTAGCATGGATAAAATGGCTGATGAAGGCTAGTCCTTTATGCCTGCTCAGATGTTTTTTTGTGTGTTTTCAATCTAACCATATGGAAACTTTGGGGATCAGGTTTTTGATCATGAATGAGTCAGGGGTTGGTATTATGGGATGATGAAAAGTCTTCTAATTGGAGACAGAGAAGAAAGAAGTGTTTGCTCAAGAGTGGCCAAGCTGGGACTGAGTATGTATACAAAAAGAGCAACCCAACCATCTCTCATTCTTTTCCTTCCAGGTGCTGAGTGAGGAAGTATAGCTTTGAGCTTCTGGATGGAAGAGGGACAACTGATTGCTTTCCCTCACCTGCTCACCATGTGTGGCTACCATGTGTTCTTTCTTAATCTTAAACAAATTTATACTCTGAGAGGGGAGGGTCCGGCTGACCTGGTGAGTTTGGGAGATTCAGAGGTCCCACTAGCTACAGGAGGTAACAGCAATGACTATTAGCAGTAGTGACCAACATCCCAATAAGCAGCTGCAGACAGATGAGGAAAGGCAGTCCCAAGGACAGGCAGCAGCTTCAGGGATTCTGATGCCTCATGATAAAGAGAAATGCTGGTTATGGATACCAGAAAGGAACCCATCACCTGAGCCCAGCAGAGAGTGTATACTTAAGGGAAACTTCATTGAAATTCCCCCAAAGTAATAAAGGATGTCTAGGGTCAGGAATCAGGAAATAATTCTTTGCATATATCTTTAGGTGTGTGCCTTTCTACCTTTCACTTTGAATTTAAGTCAGCTCTGCCCAGGACCCTGTGTGTGTAAGGGAAGTGTATAGTCTCAGTTTGTGGGGGAGGACATTTTATACCAACTGTTCTTGGTAAATAAACCCTCAATAAATTACTCAACAAACCCCTTTTGTAAAAACTAATTGTCTGACTAGCATGATTATTAATCGGGAAGCATTTATGACCAACAGTATTAGAAACTCCAGTTCCTCAGGGTCACCCCTAGAACTCTGGAAGACTAGTAGCCCCTTCCCTATCCAAGGATTTCCACCTGTGAGTCTGAGTGCCCAGTTGGGGTGTGGTCCCAGAAGGAGTGCCATATTTTATGATATATCAAGTTTGTAAAGGATCAAAATCTCCAGTGGATAATAATGTATGGGGTCCAATCTTTGAATCTTACTTAGGATACACAAATATTTTGCCCCGCCTCTGGTGGACAGATAAAATGGAAAGGTAGAAATTGGAGACAGGTAGAAAAATAAGATTCCAGGTTTCCATTTTCCAAGGATGCCCTAAACTAACTCTTGGTTGGAGAAAAAAAAAATGGCAGTTTGAGGTCAAACCCAACAAATAAAAGACGTGACCCAGATGGAGACAAAGACAAAATTGCTGTTGCTATTGCAGCTGTCAGATTCTCTAGTTTGAGGACATCCAGATATGAAGATTTTCAGTTCTGAATTGTCTAAATGCAAACTAAACAGTCAGAGACTGGGGTCTGGGAATGAAACAAGAATGAATTCACAGATAGGTGGAGACATTCTTTTATTTGGGACTGTCTGACGTGCGGTGAGTGTGCTCAGTTAATAAATGAGGTCTACTCTATGATCCTCATAAGGAAGATATTAATACAGTTCTCCCTGGCAAGTTGTTTCTCCTTCACTTCTGGGCTCCTAGAATATTACACAACTTCTATTCCACTAAACTTTTCTTGGATGAAGAGGTTGGGAAGGGGAAGGTGGTTCAAAGGAATGGGTTGCCAAATTTTATCAAGTTTTCTCTAGCCCTTCAGAGAGTCAGGGCCAAGGACAGAGAATTTCCATTCTTTCAACCAGCAAAATCCTAGCTCACTTTTTGTAGGTTAGGAAATATCTTTCTGCAGTGAGATGGTCCAATGGATAGAGAGCTGGATATGGAGTCAGGAAGACAAGTTCAAATCCTGCCTCACACATTTACTGAGTGACCCTAGGCAGGTCACTTGGTTTCTGTTTCCTCATCTATAAAATGGGAATAATAACAGCACCTACTTCCCAGTTGTGAGGATAGAATGAAATAATATTTGTAACGTGCTTTACAAATCTTAAAGCACTATACACATGCCAGCTATGATTGTGATTATGATTATAATGAACCTTCCAAGGACAGTTCATGCTTCGAAGAGAAATGTCAGCTCTCAGGAAAAAGAAAGAGTCACACCACTGGAAAAAAATCCCAGAACTGAAGCTGACTGCTAAGATCAGAGTGGACAGGGTCCTTAGGGTCACAAAAACCAGTCACATGATTAAGAACTCAGAGCTCCCAGCATCAGAGTGCTGGACTCAGAGTCTAAAGTCATGTTTCAAGTCCCCATTTATTAGCTGGGTAAATGACTTGGAAAAGTCAATTTCTTTGTGCCTCAGTTTCTTAATCTGCAAAATTAGGGATTGTGACATGATGATCTTTAAGTTACCTTTCAATTCCAAACCTATGATCCTGGGTTCACAGACAAATGTATGACTGGACAAATCCCATTGGATCCTCCTTCACCTTCACCTTCCCACTTCAATGGGAAGAGTCAGGTTATTAAAATGAATACAAGGACAATCTTGAAGGGGAAAAGAAATCATGAGGGGTTGTTCTTAGAAGAAGCAAGAGCAGCCATAGGTCTTAGCTTTGGTGACCAAGAGGAATTTTATGGATTAATTATACATAGAAGAGCTACATGTCTTTTTCCTTCCTTCCTTCCTTCCTTCCTTCCTTCCTTCCTTCCTTCCTTCCTTCCTTCCTTCCTTCCTTTCTTTCTTTCTTTTCTTTCTTTCTTTCTTCCTTCCTTCCTTCCTTCCTTCCTTCCTTCCTTCCTTCCCTTCCTTCCTTCTTCCTTCCTTCTTTCCTTTTTTTTCTTTTTTCTCTTTCTCTCTTTCTTTTTCTTCTTTCTTTTCTTCTTTCTTTCTTTCTTTCTTTCTTTCTTTCTTTTCTTTCTTTCTTTCTTTCTTTCTTTCTTTCTTTCTTTCTTTCTTTCTTTCTCACCTTTTGGCTATCTTTTTCTAATGGACAGCAGTTTGGGTCAGTTCAGGCTGGGAGTGATCACTCCCATTCTCTTTTTGCTAAGAACATTTATCATCAGATACTGACTTATGGGAGGCTGGAGGAGATACCTGGGTCCTGGGACTATGAAACACCATTTGGTTTAGGGCCTGAGACCTGGGAGCCGCTGTTAGCTCAGAGCTTGTTTTCAGTTCTCAGGTGTATTGTAAACACCAGAATGTGTAATGGAATTTTTTTTTTCAGAAGGGGTTGTTCTCGCAGACATAAAACACCTACATCACAGATTTGTTATTTTAGTTGGTCAGCATGTGTGAGGATAAGTACCTTCATTGTCAAGATACACAATGGTGTGGTATGCTCAGTGTGTGTTTTCAATTAGAAGATACAAAAACAAGAAAAACACAAGCAATTTATTTTAATACAGATGACTACATGGGTAATGCAGGGCAGGTACCAACTTAGCTAAGTTTATAGAAGTTTGTTATCAATAAGGTTGGCCACTAGGTAATAGATATTTTTGAGAAAGAAGACCTTCACATAATGTGGAGTTTTGACATGGGATCAGGAGAGACCTGGGTTCCAAATTCCGTTTCAAGATTTTACATCTGTGGTGGCCTCTGGCAAATCACTCAGCTTCACTCTGAGTCTCTGTTTTCTCATCTATAAAATAGTAATAATGATATTTGCAGTCAATCAATAAACATTTCTTAACCCTCAGCCCTCAACTATGTGCCATGCATTGTGCTAAGAGCTACAGATCCAAAAAGAGGCCAACAACAATTCCTGCTCACAATCTAATGGGCAGGGTTATTATAAGGAGAGCACTTAGTAAATCTTGAAGTATCATAGAAATGTAAGCTATTATAAATTTTCCTGGCCAAGGCAACTCATGAAGTGCATAAAGAAATCATGAAGGACTCATACTCTGCATCCATTGAGAGGCGTGTACATATTGCTGAAATTCTTGAAGCAATGAAGTTAATTTGGATTGATTAAACAAATTGTGCATGAATATCATGGAATGTTGCAATTCTGTAAGAAACAAAAAATGTGAAGAATTCAGAGAAGCTCTATAGGATTCAAATGAACTGATGCAGATTAAAGTCAGCAGAACCAAGAAAACAATATACATAATAACTGCAATGAGGTAAATGGAAAGAACCAACAAAACAAAAACGCCCCCAAAACCTGAATACTCTATAGTTTTAATGATCAGTTTTAGCTCTGAAGAAAAAATGGGGAAAATGCTGAAATGTGAGGACTATGGGCACGTTGCATAAACTGTCAGGCTCTAGTTGATGTGTTGGTTAGTTTGGCTGAATTGCTTCTTTGTTTTCTGATTTTAAATTATAAGGATAGGGGATTGCAGGATGGCAGGGATGCATTTGAAAAGACAAAAAAGATAGTGATAAAAATTAAAAATTCAAAGAAAATCAAGAATTTCTATAATTAGAAAAAATGAATACGTATTTTTAACTTTACAGGCTGTTTTTGGTGTTATTTTGTGGGTAATGTAGTATTTAATTGAAGCTTTTCCTAGCTCATGTAGGCTGACCTGGTTGAAATTCCACGGGGTATCCTTGAAGACAAAGCCCTCGTGAAGCCGTTTTGTCCTGTGTAAGGGCAATAGGGAAACTCTACTACCCATCACCAGTGTGGCCATTTCACAGATTTGAAATTGGAGATCTTCAATGACTTTTGGAAGATATAGTCAGTATCCACATAAAGGTGTCTGCTTTGGAATGATGCAGATACTGAGTCTGTAACTGGAAGAATGAGTCTGAGAAATGTATATATGTCAGTCACAGAACCTTTAGAATCTTAGCAGTCATTGAGTCCAACCACCTCATTTTACTGATGAGGAAACTGAAGCCCTAGAGTGTGACTTGTCTAAGGTAATCCAGCTAATAAAAAAATGAGAAGAACTAGAACTTGAAATTTGGTCTTCTGATTTCAAGTTCAAAGTTTCTTGTTTTTTTTTCTATACCACCAAGCTATTTCCAAGTCTAGTGGCATATGTTTAAATTCTAGGCTCCCAAATAGAAATTTTGAAGTAGATTTTCTAACTGAAAAGTAAACATGTGCTCAGGGGAAAGGTTCCTGATTCCTTAATGTAAGACTTCATTGTGATTCAGGAATTGCCTACATTTGAGTTGGAATCTTTCTTGTTTATAGGGACAGAGGACAATAGGTCTAAGGTATTCTTACAAATGTAGGATAGGCAGGTGGAGCTATGTCTTGCTCTGGTAATATATTCAGTTGTGTCCAACTCTTTGTGACCCCCCATTTGGGATTTTCTTGGTAGCAGTTGGCCATTTTCCTCTCCATCTCATTTTACAGATGAAGAAATTGAGGCAAAGAGGGTTAACTGACTTGCTCAGGGTCACACAGCTAGGAAATGCCTGCCACAGGATTTGATGTTCAGGCAGGTGAGTCTTCCTGATCCCAGGCTGGGCACTCTACCTACTGTGCCACCTAGCTGGTTGATAACATATAAGACAGATTTGTTTCACTCAGGGCTGCTATTTGGATGCAATATCTGTTGAGTTCTCTTGCAACAAAAGCATTTTGTCTTTCTTAATACTTCCTGGTGTGTTAGATACATTTTTTTCCCCTCTTCCCCAAGAAATCTTAGTGGTAGGACATAGGTCTAACTATGGGGTAGAATGACTAGATTGTGTTGTGGCAGTGTCACTAAGACGTGAGTCTACTTATGAGCACAAATGAGAAGACAAGGATTACTGTACATTTTCATCATATGGGAAGTATCAAGAGAAGGAGAAAGATTCATTTCTGACTCATTGAAGCAATTCTATTTTCTCCTAGCACCAAACACCCCAGTGAGGTGACACCCAAAAGTGTTTTAGGCTACAACCATGCATGTGAAATGCAGATGTTGACATCGCTCCTGGCTTAATATAATCACCTCTTTATACTTAAACTGTGCCTTTCTTTCCAAGAGCTAAAGGCACATTGTAGACATTATCTTGTTCATCTTCCCAGAATCCCTGCCAAGTAAATAGGGGGAAAGTATGTAAACTTCTTTGCAAATGTATTCACAGAGTTACTAGGAACACAAGCCACTTAAACAAAAGCCACATAGTGAGACAGTGAAACCAATCTATCAATCCATCAACAAGCATTTATGAAGCTCCTGCTCTCAGGTACTGTGCTGGATGTTAGAGATATAAACACAAAGAAAAAATCTACCATTTCTTCTCTTAAGGAATTTGCATTCTACTGGAGGAGGGAAGCAGATACATGTTCACAGGTAAATATGGGCTATATACAAGTAAATATGAAATTATTTCAAGGGTTGGGGTACTAATAGTGGAGAGCATCAAGGAAGCTCTTGAAAGAAGTTACACTTGAGGTGAGAGATTCTAAGAGACAGAATGAGGAGAAGGAGCATTTTAGGCATGGGGAATACCTTTTATAAAGGCATGGAGATAGAAGATGGAAGGTAGTGTCAAGGAAGCAGCAAACCTGTATATCTGGAACAGGGCTGGAAAACCTGTGGCCTTGAGGCCATATGTAGCCCTCTAGGTCCTCAAGTGGAGCCCTTTGACCGAATCCAGACTTCACAGAAAAAAAATCCCCTTAATAAAAGGATTTGTTCAGTAAAACTTGGACTCAGTCCAAAGGCTGCACCCAAGGACCTGGAAGGCCACATGTGGCCTCAAGGCCACAGATTCCCCACCCCTGGTCTGGAGCATTCTAGAAAGATGGTCTCTGGGTATATTTGTTGAAGGACTTTAAATACCAAGTAGGAAGGTTAGTATTTTATCCCAGAGGCAACAGGGAGCCAGAGAAAGTACTATAACAGGGCAGAGACATAGATCTGTGTTTTAAACATACCATACTGGTATAACATACTGAAGAAGACAGATTAGAGGAGGCAGAAGTCAGAGGCAGGGAGACCAAATAGAAAGCTCTTACCACAGTCTAGGTAAGAGATGATGAGGTTATGAATTAGGCTTGTTGTGGTTTACATGTTGGAAAGGAAAGTTATGGGTATACTCTTTAAAATCAAAGAATTTTCTGTTGAGTTGAAGTTCTGCTACCACAAGAGAAAAGTAGTAAGATAAGTGATGCAAAGTACTAGTCTGAGAATCCTATATTTGAGTCCAAACTCTACAATTTAGTCATTATGTTACTTTGTGTAAGTAATTTCACCGTCTAAGCCTCAGTTTCCTCGTCTGTAAATAGAGAATAATAATACTTGTGCTCCCTACCTCATAATATAAATATATATGTATTTTCTCAATTATTAATTCCCTTCCCTCTGAAATAATTTTATACTTATCTCTATGTATTTACATTACATAAATAACATATACCCCAGGGTAGCTGGGGGATTAAAGAACATCACGTATTTGTATCACTAGAAAGTGCTACAAAGGATAAGGGATTATTTTTACCATCATTTGAGATATTACTTAACATTCACCCCCTAAAAATAGTAAAGATGGAGAGTTCAATCAGTTCTGCCTTACCAAGTGATATTTCTTTGAGGGTAGGGAAGAGAGTTATTAGACCAATTTACAACCCTTGTAGATAAAGCTGCACCAGCAGGTACGGATGCTCTCCCTCTCCCCCAGCCTCCAGGACAATTTCCTGAAAGCCTATCATTGGGACCAACAAATATAGCCCAGAAAACAAGGTAGAGATGAGCCTTTCCCTGATACCTGAATTAGAGAGAAACTATTTGATACAAAATCCAGCAAGCATTTATTAAGTGCTTGCTGTTTGCAAGGAACTGTGTGTGCTAGAGTATGCAAATAATCCTGACCTCAGAAAGCTTACATCCTAGAGGAGTTGGGGAAGGGGGACCAAAATGTAGTCAGGCAAGTAAATAGGTAAATAAAAGACTGTTGTTACTGTTTCTGCTTGTCCTTTGTTCTTGAAGACCATCATGAAGTCAGCAAGATGATGCCATGACTTGTAAATGAATTGGATTTAAGTGAGGGAGGGCTGTGCATTGATTGGCCAACAATAGATAAAAGATAATCATGCAGAGGAGGAGCACTACTTGGAGGGATGAATCAGGAAGGGCTTCATGTAGGAGGTGGCCCCTTGAACTAAGCCATAAAGGGAATTAGAAATCCCATTAAGGAAGAGGTTAGGAGGGAGAGGGTTCCAAGCCTGGGTCACTACTTGTACAAAAGAATGGGAAATGTATGTTTCCTTCGGATTGCTTCTGTTTTAACTGGGCCACCAGCTTGGACATTGGAGGAAAGAGTGACTTTAGATCTGTAAGTAATTAGACCCTTCGCTGGAAAACCAGGGGAAAATAGGACAAGAGCGAAAGATGCTTGGGGCTACAGGTATATCAAACTCTCAAAAATGTGGCAAACATGAAACTTGGGTCTGTGTGATTAGAATTCAGGAATGTGGTATATACACACGGCATAGGGCAGGGAACTCTGAAAATGAAGGTATCCCATGTCTTCTGGAATGTAGACTCTTTTTCTAGGACTGACAAGGTAAGGTATTCCATAGGAAATATTTGTTTAATTAATTTTAGCCAGAACTTAGGGCATGCCAGATTCTACCCAGTAGTGTTATTGCTTCTCTAACCCAAGATATGTGCATTTTTAAAAAATCCAAAGCACAAACCCACAGGATTTGAACTTTTAACCTTTAAAGCACAAGGCAGCTTCTTTGGCTGTCAGTCTTCCCAATTCTTGTTTACCAGGACTGGGAGTTCCCATTGGACAGAGCTCCACTTGTTCACTCTTCAAGTAGAATAATATTGAAGAACTCCAAGGAAAGTCCATTTTAAAATCTCAGTCTAAGGCATCACCAGGGTTTCTGGGCTTCTGAATTGATCCCTTACTTCATAGTGAGATTTACAAATTTAAATGAAAATCAGATTAGTGTACAAAGGACTCTTTTTTTCTGGAATGACATATCATAGGGGAGAAAGAAAGGTATTTTCTGGAGACATACCTCTGGGTCTAGTGCACTTGCAACAATTGTTTTTTGGTCTGTGAAACTGAAAATAAGCCATCAACCAGTTTTGCTGTTGGTGGGCCTAAACTGTGGCTGCTTGATGAAGGAGCCCAGTTGGAACCAAGAATTCTTTCTTTTAAGTGGCATATGTCATCTCTCAATTCTCCATTTGGCTAGAAAGTAACCAGTGACACAAAAAATGTAAGAACCCCTGAATTAAAGTAAATTAATAATAATACAAATACATGTAGAAAAGATGTAGCATAGTTTAAAAAAAAAAGAGCTAGCTCTAGAGTTAGGAAGACCTGCCTTAGACCCATACTAGCATCATCACCATAGTTAAGCAACATGACCTCTCATGGCCCTGGGGCAACTTTCTAAGATTATAAATTAAGAGACAGGTTGCCTTGGCAGTGAAATTCAGCATCATGAATTCTCCAAACTGATGAAATCACAAGTCTGGTCAAAAATAAAATGCATTTTAAAAAAATTTTACATATTCATTTAAAAAATTTTTGGTTCCAAATTCTCTCCCTCCCTCCAGCTCTTCCCCCATTCACTGAAAAGGTAAGCAATAAAAATAAAATAAATTAAGAAAGTGCAATCTTCAAAATATAGTCTGTTAGACCTTAGTTTCTCCCACTACTAGGAAGAAGGAAGGAAGGAAGGAAAAAAGAAAGAGAAAGAAAGGGAGAAAGAAAGAAGAAAGAGAAACAGAGAAGAGAGAGAAAGGGGAAAAGAGAAAGAATAAAGGAAAGAAAAAAGAAAGAGATAATAGAAAAAATAAGAGAGAAAAAGAGAAATGAAGGAAAGAAAGAAGGAAAGATAAAGGAATGTCTGTTTCTTACATTTGACTGTGAAAAATCCATATACTGTGACCTCAAAAAAGAAAAAAATAAACACAGCCCATGAAATTCTGTGGCAAAAAGGAATGAAAAGTCCTCAAAAAAGAAAAGTTAGGAATGGGGTTGTATTCTCTACAGGTTTAAAGGCAGAAAATGCCAAAAACCAGCTTTCTGGAAAGTTTCCTCTGGATCTGGCTCACATCACCAGTCTTGGCTGAAGGAGAAAGGTTTGGAGGACTGTGGTTTGGAATGTGCGGATGTTAAAATCAGACGTTGTTCCCTTTTCTCTGTAACAACAACAAGCCTTTGGCTTTGGCTGCCATGCATGTATGCAGGTCCTTCCCGGTTCTTTATATTACTAAGGGTGTGTGTGGTGGGGGCAGGGGGAGGGATGGTGGGGTGGTGGTGGGGGTGCAAATTCTTGTGAAGGCTTTTGTATTTTCTCTAGGATCTCTTATTTTATCTTAGTCCTAGGTGAGGAAGTTGAAGCTGGAATGACCTATGACTAGCCACATAACAATAAGTCAACAGGAGTTTATGAAGTTCCTACTACTATGTGCTGGTGCAGTGTTTGCAGCTAGAAATTCAAAGACAAAAATCACACAGTTTTTATTCTATTGAAGGAAAACACCCTGTTCACAGATAAGTAAGTATATGCAAAATAAATATTAAATGATGGGGTGGGGCAGGAATCACTAATACACAATAACGGAGAGAAGTGGGAAAATTCTCTTCTCAGAGCTGGCTTTTAGTTAAGCCTTGAAGGCAGTTAATGATTGCAAGAGTAAAGGTGAGGAGGGAAAGCATTCCAGGCAAGGTAGGAGAAGGGCATCTTATACAAAGGTGGACAGACAAGACATAGAATATTGGGTTCTGGCTACAGCAAGTCAGCCATTGTGTGTGTGTGTGTGTGTGTGTGTGTGTGTGTGTGTGTGTGAGAGAGAGAGAGAGAGAGAGAGAGAGAGAGAGAGAGAGAGAGAGAGAGAGAGAGAGAGAGAGAGAGAGAGAGAGAAATATACAATCAGACAGAAAATAGAGGCTGGAGCCAGATTTTAAAGGGTTAAAAATGCCAAACAAATGAGTTTATATTTTATCATAGACCCAGTGAAGCTTCTTGTCCAGGATATTGACATGATTAGAGCTGTGCTTTAGGAATTTCAATCCAGCAGCTCTGTGGAGTACAGATTGGAAAGGTAAGAGTCTGAATGTACCAAGGTCAATTAGGAAGTTACTGCTGTAATAGTCTAGGCCAGTGGTGTTGAGAGCTTGAATTAGGATAGCTGTGTTATAAGCAAATAGGTGGGACAGTCAGGATTAAAACTTGGAATTTCCACCTGCTCAAGTCTTGTTCTTTCTGGCCCTTTGTGCCAAGTTGTCCAAAGACACTGTCATATACCACAGATGCAAGAAGAACTTCGTTCATGCAGATCAAACAGTCATGGGACACTTGAATACATCATTATTTCCTAGGAGATTATGGAGAGTAAAACTTCATCAGGGTAGACTAATTTTGAAATTTTTACAATTCTAAGAGAGATAAACTTCAGCTTAGCTTCTCTCTTTGAAAGAAATTTGCTCAGCGAATGATTAATGTAAATAAGAATGCAGGAAGTAGGTTCTACCCACCCCAAACCAAGTAATTCTCATCCACTTCTTAAGCACTTGTTTATATAAAACGGTTGATGCAGTAATAACAAACTTCTTATCTAGTTAAGCAAATATCAAAGACCTCTACAATGCTTTTTAGGCAAAGCATATAGCAGAAAGAATGTTGGAGAGTAGTTTGGAACAAAGAAGTTCGAGGTCTGGCTTTGCTAGTAACTAGCTGTATAACCCACCTCAAACCTCAGCTTTCTTGACTGCAAAAGGAGGGTGCTTTCTTCTTTATGATCCTTTCTAGTTCTGAAATTCTATGATTCTGTGAGCTACTGTATATAACTTAAACCTCACTGGTTTAAGAATGCCATGTGAGTCAAACTTTTTACTAAGTGCCCCCGGTAGTCAGAACGAGTGAGATTTGTATCAATTAAATTTTGGTTACCCTATTTCTTGTTTCACATAAATTCCAGTAGCCTTCATTGTAAATGGTTTCCCAGACGACTATCTACAACTGCCCTTTAGTGATAAGTTCTGTCAGAGCAGATTGTCTATGTCCTGTTAAACTCATCATAGTATTTGGGGTACAATTGCCATTCATTCCTCAGTCTTTACTGGCAGTAGGATGACTTTAGAGCACATGAATTCATTCAGCTTGACACTGGCTAAGCCTAAAGTGCCTGTCTTCAAAACATAACAAATTTGCTTCGAGAGAGTTTTATTTGATCTTCTGTTTACAGGTCTTAACTGCTCTGAAGCCTCACATTCATTTCCCTTCTTTGTTTCCAAGGCTTCCTTCCTAGGACACATTGTCTTCACGTTTTACTTCATGTCGAAAACTAATGTTGTCATCAAAGGGGATGCAATATTTTTGCAGTTAGGGAATTTTGAAAATGTCAACATGTCAACAACCCTGATAGTTATGTCTTTTAAATCAGTCTAAAATGGATCTGAAGAAGTCCACCCCCAAATTAGAGGTTTGACTCCACCCACAATTTGGTAGGGAACAAAAATGGCCCTCTGGGAGATTCTCTGGTCCCACAGGAATATTTTTCTGACCATTTTTCAGTGGAAATGAGTTCTCTTCAAATGAACTAACATTGTGGTTTTGACTCCCTTTAAAAGGTATTTTCCTCGGTTGCCAGGAATCTTTCTGATCTTAGAAAAAAAATTTCTTTTAAATGAGGGAATCAAATTAATGATAAAGTCTTTGAGCCACTAACTTTACAGATTTGATTCAGACCAACTGGAAATGAATTTAATGTGGTTGTAGGAAGGAGTTGGCCATGAGAAATTCTGGGAAGGATAAGTTGCAAACCACATTCCAATGGCTACTGCTTTTATTGACTTGCTGCTGTTAGAAGGATCCAAAACCTCAGAGATTTTTGCAGAGGCTAAAGGATGCCTTTATTTCTGCCTTTCCTAAAATTGGTAATATAATATTAACTATGTTCAGGCTGTGTTTAGACAAGAACAGCAAAACTAAACTGTGGATACTTGACTTGTTATTCTCACTACCATAACAATCAGATTGCTGGACTATCAATTGTAAGATGGTAGAAAAAGTCAAATCTGCTTTACTGTGATTGATTCTTACACAGTGGTGATGTGTAATCATGTGTAATCTGGTCCAGGTCTTGGCAGTCCACGAAAGAAAGTGCATTGTAGATCCAACATAGTGCCATGTAAAAATTTAATGTAAAAGCTGCTAGCACCATTTGACATGTAAAGTGAATTCTGGAAGAAATTGACTACATTTTTTCTAAGGTCAATCATCCTTAACTAAAACTCAAGCTCCATTTTCTAGAGCTCATTTGTATTTTTAAAAAAATCAGATAAAGAAAAAAAAACAACCCAAACTTCCTGGAACTCTTGTCACAAAAGGCTCTCTTCTAACATGAAGGACCAGATTAGACTTGGAGAGACTTTAAATTTCTCTGTATTAATGCCCCTTCCCAGATGATCTGGAAACTTCAAAATTTGACATTGTCCAGGGTTTAAGCATTAACTCTCCTTACAAGTACACCGATTCACAAGGCTCAAAACCTGAGCAATTTTATTTAAGAGAAACAAATGGGATTCTCATCAGAGCTCAAACAAAATGTTGCCAACCACCAGAGATCCATCCATACCTTCAGTAATCTATATAATCTCCATCACTTACGGCTACCCCAGCTAAGCTTCCAGCGAAGGTGCCTGGAATTTGTTCCTCTGTATCAATATACTCCTTTGTAATTTATATAGTTCCTTTCTTCCTACAGATCATTCCTTCTGCCACTCAGCAGATGTTACCGGTTATTACTCCCCATTGCTATTTTCCTAATGTGAGCAGTCTCTCTACATCAAGTTCTTTTCATCCTCTGACAGATGGTACCAGCTTTATCTATTTTGCCAGTACGTTTTCAGTCTTAAAAGCAGGCCTCCATATCCAGATACATTGTTTCTAAAGCCTTGAGAACATAGATTTAGGTTTGTTAATGACCTTAGAAGTTATCCAGTCTAACTTTCATTTTACAGAATCAAAAATTTAGTGCCAGAGAGATGAAGAAACTAAGTGATTTGGGAAAGATTATACAAGGATTAAGTAGCAGAGCTAAGACAGAGAGGCAGTGTGGTATAATAGAAACAGTTTTTGTTGAGTCTTTTCAGTCATTTCTGACTCTTTGTGACCCCATTTGGGGTTTTCTTGATAGAGATACCAGACTGGTTTACCATTTCCTTCTCCAGCTCATTTTACAGATGAGGAAATCAAGGCAAACAGGGTTAAGTGACTTGCCTAGGATCATATAACTGTGTGTCTGAGGCCAGATTTAAACTCAGCTGACTCTAGGCCTGGCACTTGATCCGTTGTGTCACCTAGCTGTCCTCTAGTTGAAAAGAGTCCTGGATATGAAATCAAAAGCAAATTCTGACTCTTCTACTTATTACTTATATGACTTTAGGTCACTTTACCTCTCTAGATTTCCTCATCTGGAGGCCTTTGGATCGGATGATCTCTAAGGTCATTTATAGCTTCTAAATCTATGATTTTATGAACCCAAGTGCTCCAGATCCAAAATCCACGTATTTTCCTTTTCTTGTACAGTAGTAGACAACCCCAACCCTCATGCACATTAGTTTTTCCAGTAGCTAGTTAACTCATTTTCCTCATTTACCTTAAAAGAGGATATCTTGGGTAGTCCTCAAGATAGCACAGTGAATGGGAGCAGAACAGACCATTCCTCTCAAAACTATTCCAGTATGGATGAAAAAGGTGAACCAAATGAAGCAATAATCAAGAAATCCAAGAAGAAGCTACAGTAAGAAAATTTTCCATTTTAGGTCCACACAGAGATAGCCAGAAACCATTGAGTGCCAGGGAATGAGAATATTGACAAAAAAACCCAGATTGGGAGAGTAATACAGAAGGAGCCTTCTGGTTTGGGGACTGGGTGCAAGCCAAGAAAGCCTGGAGTCTGCAGGTATGTACAAGAGCAGAGGGGCAGGAGCCAAGATCTAGGTCAAGTCAAGGATTCTTGGAGTCTGCAGTTGTGGACTCAGGAGCCTGTGGGGCTTAGAAAAGGAGGGCAATATTCTGGGATGCCCCTGGATCAAACTTACCTGGGTAGAGCACCATGGCACAGCATGTCACCTCCAGAGTTACCCCTGATGTTCTTGAAGAGCTCAACACTTACTACTCAGACTGAAGATAATACAGATCAGGATCCATCATCCCTTACTGAAGTGCCCTGACACAAAGTCTCAATTTAGCAAGTAAGGCATAGAGAAGGAAAAACCTCCAATAAGGAAATCCAAGGACACCTGGAAAAAGAAAACAACCCTATATCATCTACGAACAATAAAATAAAATCACAGATTCAACATAAAGTCTGCTGGAATTCCTGAAATAAATGAAGCATGAGGGTTTTTAAAAAATGATAGAATGAATGAATAAAAGGAAAGAATAAAAAAAGGAAATGAGAGGAAAGGATGAAAAAGGAAATGAGACCTCTAATGGAAAGAATTGGAAAGAAAATAGAAATTGGTATCGTTCTCTAATTGTGTTGGCTCATGATGCTCTATTTCAGCTTATGCTATCTCTCCTCCAGCAGTCAGGGCTGTATGCATTTTTCCATTGGAACTAAAGGTTTACAGTGAAGTAGACAGCACATTCTGCTTCCCCTGGGACAGCTAGGTGGAGTTTTCAAATCCCAGGACTAAAATAGGAGGAGGGGGGCTAGGTGATGCAATGGATAGAGCACAGGCCCTGAAGTCAGGAGGACATGAGTTCAAATCTATCTTCAAACATTTACTAGCTCCTAGTCTAGGCAAGTTACTTAGTCCTGACTATCTGCAGAAAACAAACAAACAGAAAATAAGTAGGAGGAGAGACCTCATGGTGCTTTCTGCATTCTGGATAAGAGGAATATGTGTAATTCTGCCACAATACCTATACATTGAATTGAGGTTCCTGTCAAATAAAAACAAGGTGCACTCAAATATTCACTCAAGGTACTTAATATGTACCAATGTACACTCATTTGTATATATGAAACATGCACCAATCACATATTTAAGGTGCTCATGTGGTCAATTCAGAACAAAAACTGTACTTTGTTGCTGTTAATCCTATGTTCTTAAAGAGACTTGCCTATAAATTAGATTTAAGTGAGGAAGGGCTGCAAAAAGTTATCAGCCTTATTGTCTCCTCCAGAATCATCAAAGTCATCTGGCTGTAAGACCAAAGTCGAAATGACTGGCAATGGCCCGGGATGCAGTGGGGTGACTTTAGCCTTTCTCACTGTAGTCATCATCTAAGAGGTAAAGTAGAAAACAAGCCTTCATTTCGAACATAAGAGATTCTACTTCTACATGTGTGCACATACTCTGATATGTGTGGATTTCAACTATTCACTTAGAATGCAATTAACATTATTTTTTATCTGAATACCACACATTTTATAAGATGGGCAATGCTACAATGTATTTGTTAAATCTGGAATAAATTGGTGATCATATATAATGTTTCATGCCAGCAGTACATGTATGTTCTCATAGCGTATTTTGGGTGTGATTTCTCAGGGTTTTAGATCTATTGAAGACAACAAAGGCTGAGAAATATGCACTTGGCTGGCATAGATGTGTGGGAGAAGTGGGGAGAAAATCCAGGAGTTTAATTTTAACTATTAAAGCCCTGGACATTTGTGAATTTCCTCCCACACAAGCATATATTTAAACTTACTGAAACCGCCGTGTGTGTGTGTGTGTGTGTGTGTGTGTGTGTGTACATACACACACATACATAAAACTATAAAGGAACTGCTGACAGATGCCTTAGTACAGCTGCAAAACTGAAATATAGCTCTCCCCCTCTATTCCTACTCAATACAGAGATACAGATCTATAAACCTGCTGGGCTGGTATTTCACTTATGCATGATTTTCTGTCTGCTTCTTGCTAGGGCCTTTACATTCCACATGTGATCTACATTTTGTTTGGACAGCCATGCTCATGGCTTTTCTCTTTTCGTGTCAGCTTTCTCTTTTACAGCCTATTCATCAGTGACTGTCTCAAGCTTCAAACTCTGGTTTGTTTTTTCCTCATAACTGTGTTTATAATTTTATTCACTTTTTTTTCTTTCTGTAGCATGACTGTTGAGTTTATGGTGAATTCTTAAAGGTCTGGATGCTTGTTTCAAGGGCAGCAAAGTGGTGCTGTGGAATAGAGTACCATCAGGAAGACCTGAGTTCAAATCTAGCCTCAGACACTTACTAACTGTGTGATCCTGGGCAAGTTATTCAATTCTGTTTGCCTCAGTTTCCTCATCTGTAAAATGAGCTGGAGAAAGAAATGGAAAACCTCTCCAGCATCTTTGCCAAGAAAACCCCAAACGGAGTCATGAAGAGTTGGGACACTGCTGAATCACAACAATGTTTGTTTCTTTCCAGAAGGACTGAATACATTGTAAGACAAACAAAAAAATTTTGAACAATTGTGAAAGATGTAAGATCATTGCAACAAGCAGCCATGATTGTGTAGGACTGATGATAAAGCATGCTGTTTACCTCCTGGCAGAGAGATGACAGGCTAAATATGCAGAACAAGACATTTTTTGACACAGCTAATATGGGCATTTATTTTACCTTACTATGCATATTTTGTTACAAAGCTTTTCTTTCCTTTGTTTTTTCAGGGGGGACGGAGGGAGGACAAACCAACAGTAGAGGGACACAGTTTAGAAGTCCAGAGAAAGTCAGGAACACATCTGGGAGGGAGACAACAGATTGCATAGAGGTTTGGGTGGGTCTCAGACCCACCAATTTATTTGGTAGGCAACAGGAGATTCATTGAAGACTTTCTATTAGAAGAGATCAGTTCATAAAGATTAACTTGTTTAACAGAGACAACACTCAAATGAGGGAGGGTGGGATAGTGAGACTGGAATCCCTTGAAAGTGGAAATTGTTTTTATTCCTTCATGTTTCTATCACTTAATACAATGTCTGGCATTTAACAGGCACTTAATAAATGTTTGTTAGCTTATTGATTTAAAGGAGAACCTACTGTAACTTGTGTAGGAGAATGACTAGGGAAATGGTAGTATGAATAAAACATGGGCAAATAAAAGAGGCATTATAACCATCTGGATAGGAAAGAGGATGGATAGAGGAAGTCAAAGATAATAAGGTCTCAAGGTCAGAGATTAACAAAGGAAAGGCTGGATGATCATTTGTTAGATATTTTTTCCATGCATGGGTTAGACTATCAGATAGATGGCCTCTGAGATTCCCTTCCAATATTGAGATTTTGTGATTCAGTGGGAGACAAAGGAGAAGGAAACAAACATTTACGAAGCAGTATGATGTGCCAGTCACTGCACTGAATGCTATATACCTCTTTTCTCTGCCTAACCCTATGTCTAGTATCTTGTGGACTTTTGACATTGCTTCTTACCTCGGAATGGTGATGCCTTAGAGTTTATTTGATAGTGGATGGCAAGCTTAATAGAAATCAGCCATGTGCTAGGGCAATCAGAAAAGTTGTGTGGCCTCATGTTTCACTGAGAGTGGCAGAGCTTCCAGGAATAGGGAAGTGATAATCCCTCTGTACTCTGTCCTGGTCAGATCAGACTTGCAACATCATCTTCGCTTCTGGAGACCG